>NW_026944636.1:7500-168851 GCF_034702125.1 Engraulis encrasicolus
TTGTCCAGTCTTGCACTTTAAATGTCTGTATGAGCACTGTCTATGTCCATACTGTCTTAAGTCCATGTATAAGTACTGTCTATGTCTATACTGTCTATGTCCTTACCTTAATTAGTCTATGTCTGTATGGGAAAGCAAGAAATGTAATTTCAAATTCTTTGTATGACCAGTGCATGTAAAGAAATTGACAATAAAACCTACTTGACTTGACTTGACTGAATCATCTCATGGTGGATGTTAGCGGGTATATCAGAAGCATTGATATTCAATGGCAAGTAAAAAAGGCAAATTCCTTCTCAATTACTGGAAATCTAAAATCTCAAGACACCTGCAGTACATTTGTAATGAGCTAGAGATTTACTTTTTTTTTGGACATTCTTAATCTTTTTATTTTCTACACGTCTGGGGGTCGTATTAAACCATCCAGTGGGCCACATCCGGCCCCCAGGCCTAATGTTTGACAACCCTGGTCTAACCACATATTAACTTTTTTAATTAATATTTTTATTAATGTGTCAATTATATTTACAGTCCATTAAGCACAACACAAACACATCTTACAACACTGTATTGTTACACAATCAAACTGAAACTCATCTGAGAATACATAGTCACAGCAATTATAGTAAAGTAAGTAAAAAAGCATCTGATTTTTGAAATGTAATTATAAATGCACTGATCTGTATTACTGAGGATTACAAAATGTTTTATTTATATTTTCAGCATATGGGCTGCCTGCTTCACACAGGTCTGGATGGTGACAGGAATAGGGACTGTCACAGTGGCCCAGTTTAAGATGCCACATGCAGAGTAGATCTGTATAATAATGTCCATGATGGGACATAGTACACTGTGTGATTACACATTAATGAATGGTGCATTGTATGATATACAGTAGTTAAGCTTTACAGATCACAACAATGATTATTTTTGAATGGGGTTTTGCTTCTCTTTGAACTATTTTAATGCCAATAACAGAATATTGAACTACATGGACCAATCAGATCAGTAGAATATGCTGAATGTGTTAATGATATTTATAGTTCATATGTCAACACAACACAAAAGACATCTTACAACACTGTATGGTTACACAACCACACAGAAACTCATCTGAGAATACATAGTCACAGCAGTAATAGTAAATAAAGAATACATCTGATTTATAACGAATGTAATTATACATGCTGTGATGTTCATAGCTGAAGAATACAATGAATGTAAAGGAGACACACACACAAACACGCACACGCACACGCACACGCACACACACACACACACACACACACACACACACACACACACACACACACACACACACACACTAAAACTAATAGGCCTACTAATACTTCCAATAATATAGCCTAATATAATAATAATGTTATTATCATCATTATTATTATTACTACTATTATATCATTTCTGCTCGGGATGCATGCACAATTGTGTCTAAACTTTGTTTTCTTTCTTTCTTCTTCTTTTTTTTTTGCGCGTGTGTGCGTGTGTATCTTTGTACAGTCCCCTCCAAAAAAAAGTTTTTAGTTGTTCACCGAAGACATTTGGGCAAATTGAGACCAAAATATGCATAGCACATGGAGCAAAGGTTCTCTCAGCTTTTGTGCAAAGATTGTGGCCAGAGTAGGTATTGCACCTATGCTGTAGTGTTCAAAGTGAGAAGTCCACACACTTAGAATCCTTCTTGTTGTATTTTATTATCTCATGGATGGATTACGTTTCGACCTCAACGGTCTTCATCAGATTCTCCTGCAGTACTGTCTAGGGCAGGGCTATTCAATTGGAGGCCCGAGGGCCACATGCGGCCCAGATGCAGTTCACATGCGGCCCAGATGTTGCCCCCAACTGTAACAGTGTACATTCCAGTTTTGATACTGCAGTACAACACATGATTTTCTTGTGAATTGCCTGCTTGTCTTGTACATTCACATTCAGTGTGGTAAGGTTTTAGGCTAGAGGAACATGTTTAAAAATTGCTTGTAGACTACGAATTTGAAGTGTCATTTCCATTTGAGTTATGGCTGAAAATGTGCGGCCCGACTTAAGTTCTTGGTTTGAAAATGTGGCCCAGATGAAATTCTAATTGAATAGCCCTGGTCTAGGGCGCCCCTGGGGGGGTGTTAAAGGGAAAAAACGTTTTTTTGCATGTGGGGCCTTATTTCTGGAATAAAACACATCACTCTACACACCCATACCACTTTTTTCCCATTTGATGCAGTTTGGAAGATTTTGTGTCAGACGGTATCCACTCAACGGTAGCCGTAGGGGCAACATTTCCAAGCCCATAAATGACTTTCCCCCACTTTTTAAACGTTGTGCAGATGTGCCATAGTCGAATCAAACACTTCCCGCGTCTGTCACACCCCCGCCTACTTGTACTCATTTATTTCTGAAAACGGCAATGAAGGCGGCACCGTGACGTCATCGGCTGGCGACACCATTTATTTTGACAGCCGTAAGCTGGCTGCCATTGCATTGCATGTTGCGGTCTGTGTTTGCAATTAAGCAGTTAGCAAGCAAGGCTGTGAAAACTTCCTCTTTTACAGAAGATGGCAGAAGATTCTGACTTTGAATTCGAAGATGACTTTGTGTATGATGGCCGTCCGTATCGTTTTGAGCCTGAGTATACAGATGAGGAGCTGTTGGAAAGAAGAAGGCAGAGACAGGCTATGGAACAGCGGACCAAGCTACAACCAGTAGCGCGCTCACGAACAGATGGTATCTGGTGGTGCTCTTGTGGACACGTTCTATTATGAAAACCGAAAATGAATGTCTGTGCTGTATCGAATGGGATTTGCGTCCAGGAGGTGAACGGCTGGGTGATTCTAACCAGGCATGCTGTCTTACAACTCTAGAGGATGTCCGTGCCTTGATGAACCGTGGAGTCATAGGAACGTTTTTTCGTGTTCCCAAACTGAACTGGAGGACACAGCCCCAGCCAGCGGTATCAAATGGACAGCTGTCTGTTGAGTAAGTAGTATGATAACGAACGTGTGATGCAGATTTGAATTGTCACCGTTAGACTGTTACTATTCAGAGTATTGTTCTCACTCATGCATTACTGCATACTAATCACTGTAATCATTTTTTTCCATAGGCAATTTCGGCTAGTAGCATATCGAATTGTTCTCGACTGGGCACTTGGAGGGCTACGACTGGGACCAGCCACAGAAAGGTGATTCCCAGCTGCATCGTGAGCCTTATCAGAAGCAAGTATCCATCTCCCAGCGGAGACTATGTTGGATTCACGCATGCAGAGTAGACAGAGCTCCTCAGTATATTCGAATAGCATACCTTACATTATTATATTACCTTCAAAAACGTTCATAGGCTACATCCGACAGCCTACCTGCACTGTGATACAACAGGAAATGTCCAAGCCCCGACAGCAGTTGGCAAGCATTGCAAACACGTTTTACAATTCATTATTGCCTCAATTGTGTTCAGAGGCACTGCCAGAGACTATCAGCTTCTTTTGACGAGCATATACCTAATGCATATATCATACTGAATAGATGTCATTACTATCTATTGTACATTTTATAATATCATTACAATCTATTGTACATTTTCAATAAATGGAAAGAACCAAGATCAGTTGTGTTTGGGCTTTATTTGTACAAAATGTCATTCATAATAAGACATTCATTCGACAACACAGCATACGTCAGACAGTAATGAAAAATGCTGAGTCCTGTTTTGTTTTTTGTCCAAGGCCTCTCAGGGGCTTTGAGGTAGTTTGCAACACCTTGACTTTTTTTGAAGTATTTCAACTAACTGTAAACATTATGTTAAAGTGGCACATATGGTTGTATTCTGAAAAGCCTAACAAAACTAATATGACAGTAAAGTGAATATAATCCAAACAATTTTCATTTAGATTGAGTGTAAACAAAACTGTACAAAAAAGTGGTAAAGGTCTTCAGTCAGTGCAAGAAAACAGTGTAAATAAGTAAAAAGAGCATTTAGAAAGTTTTCTTACAGCGAGTAAAAAAGTAATTGAAAGTCACACCCCCCCCCCCCTCCACGTCACGTCCCATGCGATAATTCTCAGTATATATTTGAAAACTAGAAGTTGCAAGGTTTGTAGCGTCAAGGCCAAAACTCTGAGTTATAGATGATTTTGGAGAAGTGTGAAATGGTGACCCCGAAGACCCTTGGGTGTTGGATTCAAAGAAAAAGTCAGTGGGTCTAATAGGGCTTAGCTCTCAATCCTCCAAAGCGACTGGTCCGTCTAGCCACTAAAAAGTTTTTGTCTAGTCTGGCGACTGGAGCAATATTCTGAAGCAGTCTTTTGCAACGTGGCTTCTTGAACTGCTCTGTGTATGCTATACTAGCATCATCCCTCATCTTCAAGGCACGCTCAATTAGGGTCCTTCTGAAGGTCTGTGTCGTCTTCTGGTAGATGGGCTTTGACACTCAATCCCCTGACTGCCTGGAATATGGGAAGGACCAACAGAGTTCACCTGGGGAAATAAAGATGAAACTTTGTTTATTTACCAGTAGACTGTCAGTGGCAGAACAATTACACACAGGGCCCCGATAGGTTGCAGGGCACCCACCAGCATTACATGTGGGCCCTTGGGCAAATGCTGCATACTGTTATTGACCATTACGATTCCATTTCAAAGACAACACACAAGCTTCCAGTAAGACATGGCAGCAATAAAGCAAAGCGGTCAATCAAATGAAGGTGAATGCTTCCCATACTACTTCAAGCATACACTTTGTGAGACCACCCCCCTCCCCTATTTTAGATATAACCATTTCAGTTGTTCACCTAGAGTGATTGAATACCTTCACACACAGTGTACACAGGTATAAACAAATGTATGGACATATTACCTGCTTTAGTTGTGGCCTGTTGCCTCCCTCTCTCTTGCTCCTCATCAGACAAGGGGGGGTGGAGACAGGTGTGCTCACTGCTCCCTTCTTCCCATCGATGCACCCCAGTGATGTGGTACAGCAGGGAAGTCCATCGACGGATACAAAGCTGAAACATTGAAAGGAAATGCTCAGTGAAATTTTCAATATGTGTTCCAAAAACGAGGACAGGGTTTGATTTCAGTGTGTGAGCAGCTATTTATGACAGGTTTTCATGCATTCACTATTAGAGATGGACCTGGTGCACAATAAAACAGTGTGTATTTTGTCAGAATAATAGTGAAGGGCGAAATATTGTCATGTAATGGCAGTTTTCAAAATAAAAGGTGTTTGTTTGTTGTTCTTACCAATGGTTGCGACCACGTGGGAGCCAAGGCATAGTACTTCCCAGATAACGAGCGCCTTTTTGGTGTTGTTGTAGTCTGGGGGGGGGGGGGGGGGGGGGGGGGGGGGGGGGGTCTTGTCATAAGCACATTCAATGCAAAGTCAAATGGCCCTCTAGATCCTGCTGGCACTTTCCTAAAAGAGAAAATAAATACAAAAAGGAATACATAAATAAGACATCACACTGCATCAATGTCATCAGCTTGGGACTATGATGAATCCCCTTTCTTGTTCATCTGACATTGAGACATAGGCTATACATACAAGTCAGTGACTGTAGTATTCAGAGAAATCAACACAGCTGAACCATGTCCATTCCTCATTTAAACCTCATTTAAACCTTTTATTTTGGACAAACTTATTTTACAAACTTCTGCAACAGTAAAGATAGTGTTTATGATTTATTATCTTTCATGACGTTGGAAATCTGCATCTACAATACCCCATACACACCTCATTCACCTATGGGTTGCATCGTGCAATCAACATGACGCAATGAAAGTAAAATACGGTGTGGTTCGAAACAAACCAGCATTCCATTGTAGATGTACTGGTAATTCGTGAACGGCTCCAAAAGTCAAGGCTTTGATGATGACTGTTCACTGATCGCTCTGGGAGACCGTTCACAAATGCACCCAGCAGTAGAGCTAGTCTAGAGCTCTATTTTGCAATCGATAGTCTGGCTAGTGGGAGCGAGCCGACCCGGGAGCGTCCTGCGTTGGGAGCGACAATCAGGGAATCTTTTGCATCACAGGTAGCCTGCTTGGGTCATGTCAACTGTTTTACCTCTACGTTTCAATTTTGTTCCCCAATGTTCCAAATGCACCCACTGCTGCTTCCGACAAAACGGACAACTTGGAAATGGTGCACACAACTTATAATTTGGCTTGTTTGAATGTTTGCTAGCAGTAGACTTTGCACTGATTCAAGTACAGGGTAATCACATACAATTAGCTCGTGGACATGTGAAAGCTAGCTTACCGTAGTTTCCTCTGTGCGTTGTTCGGTGGCCGTAGGCACAGCGCCGGTCTTGAGAATTCGATACTGAGATTTTTGGCCAGGTTTCATTTCCTCTAGTGGACAAAAATCATCGGCAGAGAAATGGGCACTACAAACTCGATGATCAGCGCGTCGCAATCGCTGCGGTCTGATGTTAGGATCCATTCTCATTGCGATAAGCCACAGTCTCAATACTTCTCGGTTTTGCAGAGGAAGCCGGTGAAAAGACAAGGATGTCCATCTAGTCATCTTGTTTTCGTATCCTGGGAATGTACACATTCGAACCATTTTTGCAAAACCCAAATATTACTCCCAAAAAGCTAATGTTTACAAGCGTTTTGCAGTCCTAGCTGATTGAGCGAGCGAAGGAAGCTCAACCGCCTGCTGTCAGAATAAATGGTGTCGCCAGCCGATGACGTCACGGTGCCGCCTTCATTGCCGTTTTCAGAAATAAATGAGTACAAGTAGGCGGGGGTGTGACAGACGCGGGAAGTGTTTGATTCGACTATGGCACATCTGCACAACGTTTAAAAAGTGGGGGAAAGTCATTTATGGGCTTGGAAATGTTGCCCCTACGGCTACCGTTGAGTGGATACCGTCTGACACAAAATCTTCCAAACTGCATCAAATGGGAAAAAAGTGGTATGGGTGTGTAGAGTGATGTGTTTTATTCCAGAAATAAGGCCCCACATGCAAAAAAAACGTTTTTTCCTTTTAAGAAGGATACAGCCAAAGGGGGCGGTGTTTATACACTCGCCTCCAAAAGAGTTGTCGCCTATCCATCTGTTTGGAATAACAGCTAATAACCTGACTTTCAATTAATCACTTGGCTTCAGAAGTCACTCATATGAAAGCTACAACCCTCTTGAATGAAAATGTATGTACAAAAATAAATTTCATGCACCAAAGGAATATTGACCCTTTAATGAACACAGACAGGGCAGATTTTGACAAGACAAAAGTTTTGTCGCCTATCGAACATAATGTGAAAATGAGCAGATAAGTCACTTCAAAACACTTCAAATATGCAGATCGGGTGTCAATTTTAATCACCGATTCACTCACACCTCTCCAGAAAATCAACTTTGGCCTTAGGTGTATGTTTAGGGTCATTGTAATCATGGAAAGCAACACAATGAAAATCAATGGAGTTCAATGAGAGATGGTGACATACAGTTGTGCTCATATGTTTACATACCCCAGCAGAATAAACGCTTTCTTCGCGATTTCTCACAAAATATGAAGGATTACACAAAACCTTTTTTTTCACTCATTGCTAGTGACTAGCTTAAGATCAATATTCTGTGTTTACTCTTTCAAAAGCATGATCACAACCCAAACTACCCAAATGACCCTATTCAAAAGTTTACATACCTTAGTTTCTAATGCTGAATATGGCCCTGTTTAACATCAGGGACCGCTCTAAATTGTTTGTGGTAGTTGTGGATAAGGCTCTTAATGTTCTCAGATGACAAAACAGCACATTCTTCCTGGCAGAATGGTTGTTTCCTATAATATTTTTGGGTGTCTTGCTGGAACCTCACATTTGAGGTTTCCCCTGAATGGCTCAATGATGTTGAGATCAGGAGAGTGAGACGGTCGCTCAAAAACTTCATTTTATTCTTTCTGAAGCTAGTGACGGGTTGATTTGGCTTTCTGTGTTGAAATATTGTCATGTTGGCATGTCCAAACAATGGACCATGTGCAGTTTCAAGGCTGATGTGTGTCAAGTTTCCTCCAGTATTTCTCACAGGGCAATGTATTCATCATTCTGCGAGTATGGATCAAAAGTATAATGCATTTGTAACTCAAATGTCCCCATGAAATCAGTGGTCCATGACCATGTTTCACAGAAGGGTATGGTGTAACTTTCATCATAGGCTCCATTGACTGTTCTCCAAATGGTACTGTTAATAGTGGCCTAAAAAAGTTCCATATTGATCTCATTTTTCCAAATGACTTTGTCACAGGCGTTTTGATGCTTCTCACTGTGCTATTTGGTGTATCATATGCAAAATAACATGTTTGCATTTTTGTGGTAATGGCTTTCTCCTGGCAACCCCCAACAGCCCATCTTTCCTCAAGTGCCTCTTTCCTGTACAGTTTAAAACATTTTTTCATGTTGTCCTATATTTCACCTGAAGTTATTTTTTGGTTGTCCTATGCCTCCTGAACAATTTCCCTTGCAATGATCATTGCAATGCAATGATTCCCTTGACCATTGGCTTGATTCCAACCAAACTCCTCATATTGCATTTCTGAATTGAAATTCCAACGGTGCCAACATGACAATATTTCGACACAGAAAGCCAAATGTCACAACCACTGGCTCGTTAGTGGCTGTAACATTAAGGGAGACCACACCGATTTGTACATTTTAGCCAAAAGATATTTTATTTACAACATGTATCAGTGATCAGTAATGTGAATTAACCAAAGAGTGTATCAGTAAATGAGTGTTGTCCAAAAGGGGTGCAAGTGTGGTGCAAATCCCGGCCGTCGTTGCCGTGACCATACGGTCACCAAACGAATGTGCCTGTGGGGATGAGAGAGAGAGAGAGAGAGCATGCTGATGGGAGGCCTTTTATAGGCCGCCCAATCAGCAGCCCTCTGAGATGTTGCACGTCTTCACAGACCAGCTCCACCTGCGGGTCGGAGGAGCAAAGTGCCCCAAACACTAACCGGCAGAGCCGGGCATGACATCCCCCCCCTTAAAAACAGAGACCCGTGTTAACTGGGTCTCTGAAGCACCATCAAAAAATAGAAAACAAAAAACTACAGTGGCCTAGTCTAGTTCACTGGCGCACCTCCCCTCCTCCCCAGACCAACCAGACCCAAACCCTCACCACCCTCCTTCCCCTCTGCTCTTCACTGCACCCAGCAAATCCTGGTACCCGGACAGCAACCTTTAAGGGAAGCAGAAAAAACCTAAGGTTAGGAGCGAGTGAATATGATTAGGCCTCCTGGTCCAGAGCCCGAGATAGCGCATCAGCCATCACATTTTCCACCCCCCGGATGTGACGAATGAGTAGGTGGAATGGCTGCAAAAACAGCGCCCAACGCAGCAGCCGCTGGTTGGTGGATCCTTTAAAGGACTGAAGAAATGTGAGGGGGTTGTGGTCAGAGTAGACCACAATTGGATGGAGACCCCCTCCCACATAGACTTCGAAGTGTTGCAATGCCCAAATCAATGCCAATGCTTCCTTTTCAATCACCGAATAATTAAATTGGTATTTGTTGAATTTTTTTGAAAAATAGCAAACCGGCCTGGCTACCCCATCATCATCAGCCTGCAGGAGGACCGCACCTGCTCCCACCTGGCTTGCATCCACCTGCAGCTGGAAAGGCTGATCCAGTTTGGGTGCAGCCAGGACCGGAGCTGACGTTAACAAAAGCTTTGCATTCTGGAACGCCTGCTGACACTCCTCCGACCAAATGAATTTGGCGCCACCCTTCAACAAATTGGTCAGAGGAGAGACAACAGTTGAAAAATTGCAGCAAAAATTGCGGTAGTACCCGATCATACCCAAAAAGCGCATAAGCTCTTTCTTCGTCGCCGGCGCAGGGAAATTATCAATAGCTGCCACCTTTGCGTTAACGGGCCGCACCATCCCCTGGCCGACTACTTTACCCAAATAGACGACTGTGGCACGCGCAAACTCGCATTTTGCTAAATTTACTGTGAGGTTTGCTGCCACCAACCTCTGGAAAAGCGCTCGAATGCGAGCCAGATGTTCGTCCCAACTGTCCGAATGACAAACGGCGTCGTCCAAATAAACCGCGCACCCCTGCAGCCCCCCAACGACCCTATTCATGAGCCGTTGGAAGGTTGCAGGGGCATTCCGCAAACCGAAGCTCATTCGAGTATATGAGTACAAACCGGAAGAGGTAATGAATGCAGATATCTCCTGCGCTCTCTGCGTCAAAGGCACTTGATAGTAACCTTTCAATAAATCAAATTTGCTGACGTAACGAGCACTCCCAACCTGATCCACACAGTCCTCGATACGTGGCAATGGAAAAGAATCTGGTCTTGTCACAGCATTTACCTTCCTATAATCCGTGCAGAATCTATAGGTGTTGTCTGACTTTTTAACCAGTAGACATGGCGATGCCCAACTGGAGTAAGATGGCTTGGCGAGACCATGATCAAGCAGATACTGTACACTGTCCTCCATACTCTTCTGTTTATCGGGAGCCACTCGATAAAATCTTTGTCGTATTGGGCGGGCACCCTGTGTGTCAATGTCATGCTCAATTAGTGTGGTACAGGTTGGAGTGTCGGAAAACAAAGGCAAAAACTCAAAAATCAAATCCGACAACTGTTTACGCTGCACCCCACTTAAATGACCCAGGAGACTATCTAGCTCCTTCAACTGCTGAGTATTATCCAAGCGCCCATGTAATACTGAATCGTCAGGTGCGCGCACTTCATCCGAAGCTGCCACCTCCGGCCAGTTGAGCGGCTCCCCAACCCCAACGACTAGACCCACTGGACTCGCAGCAATCCCACCCGCCTTGTCGGAACCTGCAGAATGGTAAGGCTTAAGCAAATTCACATGACACAGTTGCTGTGATCGTTTACGATCAGGAGTTGACAGTAGATAATTGAGATCTGACACTTGGCTCATAACAGTAAATGGACCAGAGTATTTTGCTGTAAATGGTGACCCCGGAATGGGCAGCAAAGCTAAAACTTGATCACCCGGATTGAAAACTCTGATCTTCGCTTTACGGTCATAACGCAGCTTCATTTTCACCTGAGCTTTAGTCAAATGCTCAGTTGCCTCTTTCCATGCAAGCAACAGCCTACGACGAAAACCATCTACATACTCAGTGAAACTGACAGGAGTGTTCTGCAGATCCAGATTGGCATTTAAAACAGACAGTGAGGTCCGGACTTTGTGGCCAAAGACTAAGTCATTTGGACTAAAACCAGTGCTTTCTTGGACTACACCACGCGCAGACAACAAGAGCCATGGCAACGCCTCCTCCCAATCTCTCCGCATCTCCACACAGTAAGCGCGCAAGAGAGACTTCAATGTGGCATGCCAGCGCTCCAATGCCCCCTGACTCTGCGCGTGATAAGCGCTGCTCAAATTGTGCTTCACCTGCATCGACTTCAACGCTGCAGCAAATGTTCTGGAGGTAAAGTTAGACCCTCTGTCGCTCTGAATTACCTTTGGAATGCCAAAGACAGAAATGAATTGAGACAAACACTTCAATATTGATCTTGTGGTAATTGTTCTCAAGGCATACGCTGCTGGATAACGAGTGGCCTGGCACATAATGGTAAAGAGGTACACACAACCAGATTTCGAAGGGGGTAGTGGCCCTACACAATCAATAATGAGATGCTCAAATGGTGTGCCAACAGACGGAATAGGTTGAAGTGGTGCAGGTTTAATGGGAGTACTCTGTTTCGCAACCTGGCAAACATGACATGCTTTGACAAATCTAGATACATGGCGTTTCATCCGTGGCCAGTAAAAATGTTCCAAAAGACGCCGGTACGTTTTCTTAACTCCAAAATGCCCAGACTCTGCTCCATGGGCTGTTCTCAAAATCAAATCACGGTATTTGTCAGGTACCATCACTTGAATCACCTGACCTGCCACTTCAGGATCAACACCTGGCAACCATGTATGCAGCAAAACGCCATTCTGAATGAAGTAACCCATCGTTGGATCAGTAGAAGCTAAAGCAAAATATTTCTCAAAGCTCTGATCATTCTTTTGTGCCTCAATTAAATCTGGACATGATAGAGGTTCAGGCAGCTCAGGAACAAAAATAGGCGCAGACTTGGATACATCCGACGATTGCGCCTGCGCGCGAGACATGGCCCTAGTCACAGCGCAAGCAGTAAACACTTCTGGGAATTCTTGACAACACGCGTCTGGCTCCTCTACAGATAGCGGTACAGGTGTAACAACTGGAGGCGGAGAAACTAAACACCCACCCAAATTGTTCCCCAGAATCACATGGATATCCTGCATAGGCAGAGACGGTCTCACAGCAATAGTCACCTCCCCATTCACAAATCCTGAACACAAGTTAATTTTGTGCAACGGTACAGAAAATGACTGCATGCCTATTCCTCTAATCAAGACACACTTCCCAGTGTCAGATGCTGTGGAAAATGGCAAAACTGCTCCAGAAATGAAACTCTCAGATGCCCCAGTGTCTCTTAAGATTTTAACTGGAACTTGTTGTGTCTCTCCAACCAATGACACCCAGCCATCACTAATGAATGGAGCGAAATCAGACGCAGCTGACTCTACTGATTTCGTCTGCTCGTCTGACACAGATGCACCGTCTTCAATCACTTGCTCACCATGAACTTCCAAACGAGGCAACGGGGTTAGATCAGAGACGCCAAAATCAACTGGATGCACAACAGAAACACACCCAGCTGCCTTGGCATTAGATTTACGGCCTTTCAACAGCGGGCAGTCCTTTTTCCAATGTCCCTCCTGCAAACAGTAATGACATTTATCCGTCGGACTTGGGCGAGATTTGCTACTTCCATTGTCAAATTTAGGAACATTACTGGAATTGCCATAATTGGACCGATTTGAACTACGACCATAACGAGGAGGAGAACGCTGTGGAGGAGAACGAGCAGGATCATAACGGCTATTAGGCCTATACCGTGGAGGACTGCTGTAAGGCATACGTTTATGCGTTAACACAAAAGTATCAGCAAGCGAGGCCGCTTCCTCCACTGACTTTGCCTTTTGCTCATTAATGTAGGTAGCAATTCGATCTGGTACAATGTTCTTAAACTGCTCCAAAATCAACAAATCACGCAAGTCTTCGTAAGTTGAGACAGACTCAGAAGAAAGCCACCGGTTAAAATAAGTACTCAACTCTCTTGCCACTTCAGCATGAGTCTGATTATCACGTTTACGCCAGTTTCTGAAACGTTGTCTGTAAGCTTCTGGATTCAGTTCATAACATTTTAAGACCGCTTTTTTCACCTCAGCATACTTGTGCCTATCAACAGGTGTTAATGCCAAATATGCCTCCCGTGCACGTCCTACTAGTACAGTTTGCAAAAGCACCGTTCTATCCTCTTCACTCCACTTTTTATCAGAGGCCATTTGTTCAAACAGCGAGAAAAACACGTCTGGATCACGTTCATCAAACTTTGGCACGTATTTTACCATGCTATCCATACTTGACCCGGACAGATTTCCACTAATCTTACCCTCTGACATTAGTTTCAAACGATCCTGTTCAATTTTAATTTTCTCAAGCTGTACTGTAAGGTCCATTTCACCTTTTTTCAAATCCATTTCTTTTTCAAATTTAAGTCTCTCCATATCTGCTTGCTGCTGCAACTCTCGTTCTAATTTAATTTTTTCCACCTCTGCTCGCTGTTGCAATTCCCGTTCCAATTTAATTTTTTCCAGTTCAAAAAGACGCTCTTTCTCCTTAGCCTGTTGCGCCCACTCAAATTCAAGTACCTTCATCTCTCTCTGTTGCTCAAAAGTCAATGTGCCTACCTTCTCTGACTGCATAGGCTCTGACACACCTTTCACATGAGCGTCTCCACCTTTTCCTGAAGGCAAAATGTCCTGCTCACACAAAAACTCGTGAATGAAGTCACGCAAGGCCCCCTTCTTACCAGTTTTAATGGCTGACGACAATTCCATGCCATACTTTTCTGCCAATTGCAACAATTGTTCCTTGTTTAGGGCAAACAACAACTTTTCAGATGGTGCTTCCACAAAAGCCTCCATCCTGCTCAATCCAGACAGTACCAACCCTGGCCTACTGTACCAAACCAAAAAATGAAACTACTGAAATAACAGGTAAATCAAAACTAGCTCTACTTAAGCTAGGCTCTCTCTCTCCTCAACCAATCCAACCAGGTCTCTAAAACATTACAGTTATGTTAACACAGCAAACTAACCTCGGAGCATCCCCCTAAACATGTTCCCCCCACTAGACTAATCTATTTTCACACAGAGCCCGAGGACGAGGATCATTTACTCACCAATACCTGTGGAGACGTACCATCCCGACAAAGCCGATTCAGCCGTTTCTCCAAGGCGGTGCCCTCGCCCAGGCTCTGTGACAGCAGGAACCTAGAACCCGTACTAGATGGGGATAAAGGCAGCAGCTCCTCAGAGGTTGAATGCAATGCTACAAACTGCAATGAAACTAAACCAAGATGGCTGGAACAAACAAATCAATTGTTCACCTACACTTGCACGGTCCAACAAAAATCCAAAAGCACAAACCAGTATAGGTCCCCCAATTTAACTAACTGATAACAGGCCCCAACTGACTATCAGCAGTTCACAATTAGTAACTCAGCTCTACTCACCTTCCTACGCTCCAAAAGCCAGTAGAAGGAATACTTGTAGCCAAATACACAATACCAAGAGCTCTACGCACCTTCCTACGCTGCCATAGCCAGTAGAAGGAATTACCATAGCCTAAAGTTACTACCAAAGATCGGATGAGCCCCCATATGTCACAACCACTGGCTCGTTAGTGGCTGTAACATTAAGGGAGACCACACCGATTTGTACATTTTAGCCAAAAGATATTTTATTTACAACATGTATCAGTGATCAGTAATGTGAATTAACCAAAGAGTGTATCAGTAAATGAGTGTTGTCCAAAAGGGGTGCAAGTGTGGTGCAAATCCCGGCCGTCGTTGCCGTGACCATACGGTCACCAAACGAATGTGCCTGTGGGATGTGAGAGAGAGAGAGAGAGCATGCTGATGGGAGGCCTTTTATAGGCCGCCCAATCAGCAGCCCTCTGAGATGTTGCACGTCTTCACAGACCAGCTCCACCTGCGGGTCGGAGGAGCAAAGTGCCCCAAACACTAACCGGCAGAGCCGGGCATGACACAAATCAACCCGTCATTAGCTTCAGAAAGAATAAAATGAAGGCTTTTGAGCGACCATCTCACTCTCCTGATCTCAACATCATTGAGCACTCAGGGCAAACCTCAAATGTGAGGTTCCAGCAAGACACCCAAAGATATTATAGGAAACAACCATTCTGCCAGGAAGAATGTGCTGTTTTGTCATCTGAGAACATTAAGAGCCTTATCCACAACTACCACAAACAATTTAGAGCGGTCCCTAATGTTAAACAGGGCCATATTCAGCATCAGAAACTAGGGTATGTAAACTTTTGAACAGGGTGATTTGGGTAGTTTGGGTTGTGATCATGCTTTTGAAAGAGTAAACACAGAATATTGCTAATAAATATCTTAAGCTAGTCACTAGCAATGAGTGAAAAAAAAGGTTTTGTGTAATCCTTCATATTTTGTGAGAAATCGCGAAGAAAGCGTTTATTCTGCTGGGGTATGTAAACATATGAGCACAACTGTATTTGCTATTCGTAGAGCAATACATTTTTTACTTCATGATATAATCAATGATAAAAGCCCTCACACACCAGCAGCATGCATGCAGCTCCACATAAGAGCTGTATCCCTCCCATGTTTGACTTTAGGCACCATGTATTTTTTTCCAAATTCTTCACCTTTAACACCAAAGAAGTCTCTCCCTCTGTCCTGTCTCAAAAAAGCCAGCCAAGAGTATGTCAGGCCTAATTCTGACAAAAATGAAGGCTAATGGGACTCATACTCTGAAGTCAAGATCCCAAGATCAACCATTTTAGAACTGATAGCATCAAAACTATATGGTGTTGGAGATGAAGAATATGAAAAAAGAGAAATGGTGCATAAAGTGAAACATGGTACAGATACAGCTCTTATGAGGAGCTGCATGCATGCTGCAGGTGTTTGAGGGCTTTTATCATTGATTAAATCATGAAGTTAAACATGTATTGCTCTACGAATAGCGAATATGTCACCATCTCTCATTGAACTCCATTGATTTTCATTGTGTTGCTTTCCATAATTACAATGACCCTAAACATAGACCTAAGGCCAAAGTCGATTTTCTGGAGAGGTGAGAGTGATTCAGTGATTAAGTATGACACCAAATCTGCGTATTTGAAGTGTTTTGAAGTGACTTATCTGCTCATTTTCACATTATGTTCGATAGGCGACAAAACTTTTGTCTTGTGAAAATCTGCCCTGTCTGTGTTCAGTAAAGGGTCAATCTTTCTTCGGTGCTTGAAATTTATTTTTGTACATACATTTTCATTCGGGAGGGTTGTAGCTTTCATATTAGTGACTTCTGAAGCCAAGTGATTAATTGAAAGTCAGGTTATTAATTGTTATTCCAAACAGATGGATAGGCGACAACTCTTTTGGCCCCGCCCCCATCCCGTGCACGCGAATCTTGTATGTTAACGAGCCGTTCTGCTTCCTATAGGAATCGCATATTGCATCATATTGCATTGAATCATCTCATGGTGGATGTTAGCGGGTAAATCAGACGCATTGATATTCAATGGCAAGTAAAAAAGGCAAGTTCGTTCTCAGTTATTGGAAATCTAAAATCTCAAGCCACCTACAGCACCCTTTAAATGGGATTTACTATTTTTTTTGACATTCTTAATATTTTTATTTTCCATTTGTCTGGGATGTCTGGGGTCGTATTAAACCATCCAGCGGGCCACATCCAGCCCCCAGGCCTCATGTTTGACACCCCTGGTCTAACCATATCCTAACTTGTTCTTCCTCTGCACCCCTGGTCTAACCATATCCTTACCAATAAAACAGACTGTAATTCATATACCGTATTAGCCCGAATATAAGACGATCCTGATTATAAGACGACCCCCCCATTTTCAGGCTCATGTTTTGGGGGGAAAAGTTTTTTAAAGACTTAATTTTGTTTCACATTTGAAACTTTTTTCAAAATGCAGTTTTTAATTTGTTGGAAAAACTGAGGCTTTTTACAAAGAACAAATTTCACAATATAATTTTCATGGAATTTCCATGATATAAGACCACAGATGGCTACTCATATCCTTTTCCTTTCTTTAGGCCTACTCACTTCACCTGTCAAGCGCCAATAGGCACCGTAACAGGCTACAGCCGTCTGGGTCCGCCGCAACATAGCCTACATTCAGAGTCTGCGCCAGGCAGGCAACCAGTCCAGTAGAGATAGGCAATCTATTGTGCAATGCACAGATGCAAAATGCTTCGTTGACAGCAATATCTAACCAGCAGCCGTCTCGCCAAATCGCCGTTCATTTTATGCATCCAAAGTTTTCCGTTGGACTGTAGAAACCGAACGTGACCAAAGGCAGATTGACGCATTGCACTTGAAACCCATGCGCTACCTATCAGGATCACGTTGACATTAAAAGTCCGATTGATATTCATTTCGTACCAAGGGTAAAACTCCTAGTGATTTTATATGAACAAGACAATCTCTTGCCCTAACCATTATTCTGTGTTGTTGCATCGTTGCGAGGCATATCGTCGCTTTGTCGCGCACACACAGATGACCATTGATTGGCTTATGACAGCATCCAAAACTTAGCCTACAGGTTGTTCGTCAAATCACCCTTCATTTCTTTAGTTCTAGTGGCGTTATCGGCTGACCAGAGAGAACGACCAAAGCTTTCCTGATGAGACTGTAAAACCAAACACAAATAAAAGCAGAGCAACAAGCCGCGATTGACTTGTGTTTTTCCCCTTGCACTGCCGTCCGCATCGCGTCGACATTGACAGTTGATAGACGTGCGGTGCAACTGTCATAACGAAACAAGCATCTGCAAATTTGATATGGACAAAACAATCTCTTAACCCATCCATTATTGAGTTTTGTGGCATTGTTGTGAAGCATAGGCTGATGGCCGAATTCAGGTTAAGTTTAAAAAAAATAAAAATGAAAATATTTTTTTTTTTTTTTACTTTTTTCTCTAGCGCGCGGAAATAAGACGACCCCCCTTTTTAGAGTACTATTTTTAGAACAAAAACCACGTCTTATATTCGGGCCAATACGGGTATAAAGAGCCATCTGCATCTGACTTTGCAGCGCCTCAAACTAGTAGTGTGAGTAAGCCAGTCAATTCAGCTGACAGGGGGTGCTGAAAAAAGCATTTTGGGATAAAGTGACCCTCTCCCTGAAAAAGTATTCCGGTACAAAGTGGCCCTACAGTGAACTACTCTAATGTCAATAACAGAATACTGAACTACAGTGAACTACTGTAATGCCAATAACAGAATACTGAACCACATGTACCAATCAGATCAGAACATTTGTTTATTAATGTGTCAATTTTATTTACAGTATATGTTTAAGCACAACACAAAGACATCTTACAATACTGTATGGTTACACAACCACACTGAAACCCATCTGAGAATGCATAGTCACAGCAGTTCTAGTATATACAAATACACCTGAATTATAAATATGTAATTATAAATGCACTGGTATTACAGAGGATTATAAAATGCTTTTATTTATATTTTCAACATATGGGTTGCCTACTTCACACAGATCTGGATGGTGACAGGAATAGGGACTGTCACAGTGGCCCAGTTTAAGATGCCCCATGCAGATTAGATCTGTATAATAATGTCCATGATGGGACATACACTGTGTGATTACACATGAATAAATGGTGCGTTGTATGATATAGTTAAGCTTTAAAGTTCGCAACAATGAATATTTCGGAATGGGGTTTTGCTTCTTTTTGAGCTATTTTAATGCCAATAACAGAATACTGAACTACCAATCAATGTACCAATCAGATCAGTAGAACATGTTGAATGTGTCAATGATATTTACAGTCCATATGTCAGCACAACACAAAGTCATCTTACAGCACTGTATGGTTATGAACCACACTGAAACTCATCTGAGAATACATAGTTGCAGCAATTATAGTAGGCCTACGTATATAAAATACATCTGATTTATAATGAAGGTAATTATAAATAATATTATGTTTACAGTTAAAGGATACAATTAATGTAAAAGGATAAATATAGAGTAGGGACACACACACACACACACACACACACACACACACACACACACACACACACACACACACACACACACACACACACACACACACACACACACACACACACACACACACAAGCCAAGGCAAGGCAAGGCAACTTTATTTATATAGCGCATTTCATACACAGGTGCAACTCAATGTGCTTCACAAAGTTAACAAATGTAAATGAAAGGAAAACAGGGAAATGAATTAGAGTCAAAAAACATTTAAAACATTAAGATAAAACATAAGGTAAAAATAATAATAAAATAAAACATAAATAAACATAAAACCTTGAAAAACAATTCTTATTTTACTAATTTACTTCTCTTATTTTACCGTCTTTTCATTCAATAATTTAAGAAAGCATCTGAGAACAGCTTTGTCTTGAGTCTAGATTTAAAGCTATCAATAGTGGGTGCATTTTTTACGTCATCTGGAAGCTGGTTCCAAAGCTTTGAAGCATAGAAGCTAAAGGCTGCCTCTCCACATTTTGTTTTGACTTTTGGAATCACCAGCAAATTCTTCTCCGTTGACCTTAGTGACCTGGCCGGTGCATACAGCTGAAACATATCCAGTAGATATGTGGGTCCCATTCCATTTAATGATTTAAATACAAGTAGCATTGCCTTAAAATCAATTCTGTAGCTTACTGGGAGCCAATGCAGCGATCTTAAAATTGGAGTAATGTGGTCAAACTTCCTTGTCTTTGTAAGAACCCTTGCAGCTGCATTTTGTACCAGTTGAAGCTGTTTAATGGTCTTATTTGGGAGGCCAGTAAACAGACTGTTACAGTAATCGACTTTACTAGAAATGAAGGCATGTATTAGCTTCTCCAGATCATGTTTAGACATCAGGCCCCTAAATTTAGAGACGTTTTTTTATGTGATAAAATGCAGACTTAGTAACAGCTTTCATGTGACTGTTGAAATTTAGGTCACTGTCAATGAGGACCCCAAGATTTTTAACTGTTTCCCTTGGTTTCAGTCCCTTCGTTTCAAGGATAGTAGCAATCTTTTGTCTCTCCTCTCTTTTCCCAAATATAATTACTTCAGTTTTTTCTGTGTTCAGCTGGAGGAAATTGTGAGACATCCATTTGTTAATTTGGTCCATGCAATGATAGAGTGATTCAAGGGGGGTGTAGTCATTGGGGGACATAGATAAGTAGAGCTGGGTATCATCCGCATAGCTATGGTAATTTATGGAGTTATTCTCGATAATGTGTCCCAGTGGCAACATATACAGATTGAACAGTAGTGGTCCCAGAATGGAGCCCTGGGGGACCCCACAATCCAGAGACATTGGTGATGAAGTATGTCTTCCAATGGCGACAAAAAAACTTCTTTGTTGTAAGTACGATTTTAACCAGTCGATCACTATGCCCGTAAAGCCAACCCAGTGTTCCAGTCTATGTAGTAGTATAGAATGATTAACTGTGTCGAAAGCAGCACTCAAATCAAGAAGTACCAAGACGGATGATTTGCCAGCATCAGAATTCAATCTTATGTCATTCATAACTTTGATAAGAGCTGTTTCAGTGCTGTGGTAGGCACGGAAACCAGATTGAAACTTATCAAAATAGCTATTAGACATTAAAAAGGCAGTTAATTGGTTAAAAACAATTTTCTCTATTATTTTACCCATAAATGGTAGATTGGATATGGGCCTATAGTTGTTTAGTACCAGTGCATCCAGGTTGTTCTTTTTCAGTAAGGGTTTCACAACTGCTTCTTTCAGACAGCCTGGGAATATGCCTGTTTGACACATACAGACACACACACACACACACACACACACACACACACACACACACACACACACACACACACACACACACACACACACACACACACACACACACACACACACACCACAATCACCATCTCCACACACACAGCTGAATGTCAAACTGTTTCTATTCAGTAGTATATCTCTAGTGTACAGCCTGGTTTGCTGAGTAGAGCTCTGATCTGCTCCTCACCAGAGTCTCCTAGATTATTATCCCACAGAATCAGCAATCCCAGATGTGTTGAGGGGTTTGATGCCAGAGCTGAGACCAGAGCAGCACAGCCCTCTGCTTTTATACTGCAGGACTGAAGCCTGGAGAGAGAGAGAGAGAGAGAGAGAGAGAGAGAGAGAGAGAGAGAGAGAGAGAGAGAGAGAGAGAGAGGCATGGTAGGCACAGGAGAGAGAGGGAGAGAGAGAGAGAGAGAGAGAGAGAGAGAGAGAGAGAGAGAGAGAGAGAGAGAGAGGCACAGATGAACACAGAGAAACATTGATATTCAACTCACACACACACACACACATACACTTCTGGCCTTACTCCTCCATTTAACAAGTGGGTGTTTCGCAGGCCTCACACACACACACACACACACACACACACACACACACACACACACACACACACACACACACACACACACACACACACACACACACACACACACACACACACACACACACACACACACACACACACACACACACACACACACAGACCACCGCAAAAATGACGATATCTGTATCTGAATGTTTCCATGGTGGTAGTATTGGTCTGTTTAGTGTGCTGCATCACACACTATTTGTCTCTTTATTTACCCCAGTGTATGTAGTTTGCAGTGTGAATTTGTGAGTAGAGTAGAGATCTGCTTCACACCAGAGTCTCCTAGTTTATTATGATTTAGATACAGCTCTCTCAGCTGCGATGGGTTTGATGATAGAGTTGAAACCAGAGCAGCACAGCCCTCTGCTGTTATACTGCAGTTACCAAGCCTGGAGAGAGACAGAGAGAGAGGGAGGGAGAGAGAGAGAGAGAGAGAGAGAGAGAGAGAGAGAGAGAGAGAGAGAGAGAGAGAGAGAGAGAGAGAGAGAGAGAGAAGGGCACTGATGAATGACAGATAAATGTGTATATTACACACACACACACACACACACACACACACACACACACACACACACACACACACACACACACACACACACACACACACACACACACACACACACACACACACACACACACACACACACACACACACACACACACAATGATATAGATACTCACCCCAGTGTCTGTAGTTTACAGTCTGGATTCCTGAGTAGAGTAGAGATCTGCTTCACACCAGAGTCTCCTAGATTATTATTATTACTCAGATCCAGCAATATCAGATGTGATGGGTTTGATGTTAGAGCTGAAACCAGAGCAGCACAGCCCTCTGCTGTTACACTGCAGGACTCAAGCCTGGAGAGAGAGAGAGAGAGAGAGAGAGAGAGAGAGAGAGAGAGACAGAGAGAGAGAGAGAGAGAGAGAGAGAGAGAGAGAGAGAGAGAGAGAGAGAGAGAGAGACAGAGAGAGAGAGACAGAGAGAGGAGGGCACCGATGAACACAGAGATATTCAACACACACACACTCACACACACACACACACAAACACAAACACACACACACACACACACACACACACACACACACACACACACACACACACACACACACACACACACACACACACACACACACACACACACACACACACACACACACACACACACACACACACACACACACACACCTCACCTTACTCCCCTATTTCAGTGATTGCTCTTCTCTCTCAGTCATCTCTCTATGCCAGTGATTCTTAACCTTTTTGACGTTGAGGCCCACTTTTGCTGGTGAAGAGTGGCCCGGGGACCATGTAATATTATTATTATTATTATTATTATTATTATTATTATTATTATTATTATTATTATTATTATATTTATTTTAAAGCCTTTTATTTAAAAACCCTGTTGTGTTACAGTCAGTGTTGTACCCGAACGAACACTACTAAAAAACAGCAGTGCGTAGTCATAAGCAGCAGAACTGCTCTAGAGTAAAAATCAGCATCTGTAATTGATGATGTCTGCAGTTGCACGGCCCTTGCGGCCCTCCAGTGCGAGGTTGAACATTTTTAGCGGCCCTCGAGTTTTTGAGCATGCACGGCCCATCTTTGATCCGCGGCCCTATGGTTAAGAAGCCTTGCTCTTTGCCACACACACACACACACACACACACACACACACACACACACACACACACACACACACACACACACACACACACACACACACACACACACACACACACACACACACTGCACACTGCAAAAATGATGATATCTGTATGTGTATCTGAATGTTTCCATGGTGGTCTGTTTAGTGTGCTGCATCACATCCTCTTTGTGTCTCTACTAGCTATTTCTCTCACATCCACAACAGCTGAGCTGATAAGAGATCCAGTAACCCAAAACGTATTACTGATTATTCTCAAGGGCTGTGCAAAAATGGATATGAACCAACCAGTCTTGTCAACATTAATTGTATGGTGTTATAATCAACATGTAATTCATAATTGTATGCCATTTTTGAGTGTGGGTGGTGTGGGTGTGTGTGTGTGTGGGGGGGTGTATGTATGGACTATGGCTGCTCTTAATTGTATATGCACTGTTTCCTAATTTTGTTTTACCTTTCCCAGGGACTACATATGGAAATTAGGTAATAGCTAATTTACTTTTGTAAACAATGACTATTGTGCATGGTCCCTGTTGAACTAAACTAAATAAACTAAAATAATACCTCCTGATTAGTAATGGGCATCTAATCCACAGTTTCACAATTATGTAGCACAATAATGTAAAGTGGCAAACGATAGCTCTTCATTCAGATTAGCGAGATATAAAGTCTCTCTTTCTCTTTCTCTCTTTCTATTTCTCTCTTTCTCTCTCTCTCTCTCTCTCTCTCTCTCTCTCTCTCCCTCCCCCCCCCTCTCTCTCTCTCTCTCTCTCTCTCTCTCTCTCTCTCCTGTTCTCTGTTGATAGTCTGCCGATGATATTTCCATGATGATTAGAAATTATGAAGTCTTTTGTAACTTTGGTGACTACAAACTGGGGAAGGGGAGGCAGAGCAGCGTATCCTTGGATACCAGGCGTTTACACAGCACTGGATCAGTTCCATACTGGAGTCAATACGTGGGCTCTGGAGTTGTTTTCCAGCATTTTAATGTCCATGGACAGTGCTGCATCCACAATGGAAACAATACAGAAGCAGTGTAAATGTAAACTGACTAAACTGGCCTGACTCTACTCTGACCCCCCTACCCACACACACACACACACACACACACACACACACACACACACACACACACACACACACACACACACACACACACACACACACATACACACACACACACACACACACACACACACACTAGGGATGGTACAAACCGCACCGAAAACCGAAACCGTACAATGCACACACCATACCGAACCGTGAAATGCAGTCTGTGGCAAACCGCTAATTATGTACTGCCCAGAAAAATATGTAAAACAGAGATTTTAGGAGTATCTTACCCAGTCTCTCATTAACATATTGGCATATATAAGACCAATCAGAGAGATGACACAATTAAAAATCACACCATTTTCACATTATAAGCCTACACAAACCATATGTAGGATATTTAGTGATAAGTCTGATTCTATTAGCCACTAGAAAGAGGGCATTTGGAACGCTCAGACAGCGCACATCAGCTGGCGACAGCTGATTCAACTTGCGCATCATCACTTTATAATTGCAGTTATGTAAATATGGTTTAATATTCCCAGTGCACCATTTATCATGAACTAAAAAAAAGAACCGTAGAGAACCGAAAACCGTGACCTTGATACCGTGATATGAACCGAACCGTGAATTTTGTGAACCGTTCCACCCCTAACACACACACACACACACACACACACACACACACACACACACACACACACACACAGACACACACAGACACACAGACACACACACACACACACACACACACACACACACACACACACACACACACACACATTATTTCCCTTTATTCGACTATTTCATTACTCTCCTTCTCTCACAGTCCTCTCATCCTCTCTTCACTCCCACAGCTTCCCTTCCACATCTTCCACTTCCCTTCCCTTCCCTTCCCTTCTCTCTCTCTTTCTCTCTCTCTCTCTCTCTCTCTCTCTCTCTCTCTCTCTCTCTCTCTCTCTCTCTCTCTCTCTCTCTCTCTCTCATAGCTCATAGCTGTCATCTTACCTCACCTGCTTCTAAGGGAGCATAGCACCAAGAAGTTCGCCAGGTCACCGAAGAAAGTTAAGTTAAGCTAAGTTTGGATAAACCAAAACCTAAAACCTTGACCTGACGCTATTGCAAAGACCAAGACAATCCCTAACTCTAACCTGTCGTTATTGCATAGACCAAAACCCATCCCTAATCCTAACCTGTCATTATTGCATAGACCTAACCCTAACCTGAGAACATAGGAGCCAGAGATAGGGGGGCAGCTACCATACCAAATAGGCTACATGCTCACTGTACACCAAGACCAGCTACCATGCCAAATATGTGCTTTACTGTACAGTGTAAACCAAGGCCAGCTACCATGCCAAATACGCGCTCACAATACACCACGGTTAGCTTCCATACCAAATACATACTGTACACCAACGGCAGCTACCATGCCAAATATATGGTTACTGTACATCAAGGGCAACTACCATACCAAATATGTACATACTGTACACCAAGGCCAGATACCATGCCATATACATACTGTACAACAAGGCCAGATACCATGCCCAATACATGCTTTACTGTACACCAAAGCCAGATACCATGCCAGATACGTGCTTACTGTCCACCAAGCATAGCAATATTACATTGTGTGCTAGTGAATAATGAACACAGTTTTTTTTTAAAATAAAAAATATAAAATAAATATAAAAATAGATCAACTCACATACTGTATGTGCCAACATAACACAACCATTCTTTACTGTTCGTAACTATGTACCTACTTCATGAATCAACAGGGGGAAAAAAAATCAACTAACGTGAGTTTCTTGACCCTGCAGTGTGAATCCTCCAGTAGAGCACAGAACTGCTTCACTCCTGAATCTCCTGGTTTATTCCCTCCCAGGTTCAGCTCTGTCAGCAGTAAGGGGTTTTCATCCAGAACTGAAGTCAGATACTCACAGGCTCTCTCTGCTTCATCAGACAACAACCTACACAAGGAGGAGAGAGAACAACACATTATTTATGTAGGAGCCAAATTGAAATTGAAATTAAGTATTGGTCATCTTTCGTGTGACAAACAACTACTTTTTTTGTATTCTATGTTTGGAGTCTGTAGTCACAATGGTAACAATAGAGGAGAAGAAGTTCCAATAGTCGCTTTGATATCTTACAAGATCTATTCGCCTTTTGCTGCACCAGCTTGGAAAATCCCTGAGCTTTCTGTTATCATTTCAGAGAATTCAACCACTGCAAATAACACGTTCCCATCTCCTTTATAGTTACTCTAAATGCTGCATAGGTTTTGATATCTTTCATGGACTTTCATTACAACTAGCCTACATAACTGCACAGACTGCAAATACGTTGTTGCCACGGTCATAAAAACATCTTGTGTGCAGAGGCGAAAAAAGGGGCCCAGTGGTTCTCAAATGTTTTGGCCACCACAAATACCAACTTTACCTTGACCTCATCATAAGCCTGCCAACGCCCCCCTGACATCATCATAAGTCAGTCATAAGCCATGGTTTATTCTTTTGTATCTCCCTGTGAAATGTCTAGACCTTGCCCTAACTCCATAATGTTCTGTTTTATTTTCTTACACTGTACCCTGAAAAACATGTTCATATCACACTGAATTTTAACTCAACCACCCACTCTCACCTGAGTTTGCACGTCTGATTGGTCAGTGCTGAAGTGAGGAGCTCCACTCCAAAGTCTCCAGGGTCGTTTCCTCTCAGGTCCAGCTCGTCCAGGTGTGAAGGGTTTGATTTGAGAACTGATGCCAGAGCAGCATATCCTTCTCCTGTTACACCACAGTCTGACAACCTTGAGGGAGAAGAGTTTATTTAAGCAATAAGCCACGAAAGGCCGTGGATTATGCTCGATTGATAACGGCCAAGGGGAGTGGGGCACGACGCGAAGTGGAGTGCCGTAAATCACCCAATCAGAATCGAGAACCGGACCGCACAGTGGTTGCTGTTTAGTATTAGGACGCTTTCCCACCAAGGCGATGAAGTGTCGCGGGACGGAAGCGATTTTTAGTGAAGAGAAGTGAAAATACATGGAAACATCTGTCCTTCCACACCAACCAGCGGTAGTCGGGCGTCAGCGATGCAGGACCCGGCTCCGCTCCGCGCTGCATTACGAAAATAGAACTCGAGGGTATTTTGGGCGGCAGTGGCCAGCGGTGTACCATTCAAAAGAATGGCAAAGTAGCGTGCAAGCTTTGGCTGTGGGGAGGGTTTGAACAGGACTGGCCGGTGGCCGCACACGCTGATGCTGTCGGTGTGGAAGGCAGAATAGAACACACCGGCCGAAACTAAGCAGAAAGACCTCATTCGTGTCGCTTCCGTTCCGCGACGCCTTGGTGTGGATTCGACCTTAGTCTTACTAGATATACATTTGCCATATTTCAGTGTACACATTTAGCATTTGTGTGTGTGTGTGCACGCGCGAGAGAGAGTGTGTGTGAGAGAGAGAGCACTCACAAACACAAACACGAGATAGAAAGAGAAAGAAAGATGACAAGAAACCTGTAACAGACCAAGTAAACCAAGACCTAACCTCAGAGCGCCCAGGGCACAGTTTGGGTTCTTTAGTCCACTGCACAAATTCTTGACTCCAACATCTCCAATGCAGTTTCCACTGAGATCCAGCTTTCAGAGCTTTGATGATTCTTTGCAGAGAATGGCTGCTAGAATTGTACAGCTCTGTGAGGTGAGCCCAGAACTATCAAGCCTGAAGGGGAAAAGACCACCAGTAACTAGAAGACATAATAAAAGGATTTTGATGCTGTTTGTACTAATGTTGTGCCAAATGTACTCGACAAAACAGAAGTAATCATTTGTTCAACCAGTCATTAGATTTTGTTAAATCTATTAGTTTATTTGACAGGGGCCATGTGCAAGAGTTCTAGTACCAGCGTTAGCTATGAAGCTGATTTACATCGGGGTCATCCCTATGCTCCCTGGGTCCTATGTTCCCCGCAACCGGGGAAGGGTGATGTTTGAACTAGGGCTGTCCCGACTATTCGACGTAATCGATTACGTCGATTGCGTAAATAAGTCGGCGTGTTCAACATACCGTCGTTTACGTGATTTGCGCAAAAAAAAAAAGTGACTAGCACGTCTACCTCGCGGCTCGCGCTAAACAGAAGCGAAGAAAACGGCAGAGGCTGAAAGCCTGAGGGTTTCAGTGTCAGACGAAGATGAAGGTGCAGTGGCACCACTAATCAGCCCAATGAAAAAAAGTGATTTGTGCGAGCCGCGAGGTAGCCTACGTGCTGAAAACAGAAGTGGAGAAAATGACAGGGGCTGCACGTCCGAGAGTGTCAGTGTCAAGCAAAGATAAAGGTAACAGTGGCACCACTTATCAGCCCAATAAACGGACAAAGACATCTAAAGTGTGGCGATATTTTAAAGACAAGGCACAAGACCTGGTTGTGTTTCTGTAGGAGACTCTATTTATTGAGGAAGTGAAAGTTGTTCTGATCGATACGCGCGGTATATTTCACACTGTTTTATACTGTCGCTATGCTGGCGGCGTGCATAGCAACGACAGGGAGATAAAGCAATGATTCGTAATGTGCCTGTTATAGACGCAATATTCAACACCTTTAGGGTGACAGTGGTCGTGGTGTTTGTAGAAGAGCTTGTATACAAAGTTAAAATTAAATGAAGAGAACAGAAGTGCGCATATTCCGGCCAACAGCGTGAGATGTGGAGGAGTGAGAGGAATGCATGCCTGATTCAGAAAGGTCTCTTCCCTTCTCCTCCACGGACGGTGCACGAAGTTCACCTCGCACTATTCAATATTGTTTGTGCCGACTGCAGGTCTAAATAAATAGTAATATTATTCTAATAATATAATAAGTCATAATTATGTCGTGCTGCAATTACTAACTGGGTCTATATTAGCGACAGAAAGGGGATAGCGCGTTATTAGGGACCAGCTGGGTTTTGGTGCGTCAACAGAATGACATGGACAGAGTAGCCTCGACGTTCTTTCCATGCAGGCTACTCATAGCCTACAATCTCTGGTAGCCTTTATAACCTATAGTGGCCCATATTTGTTTCCACTTTCCTAATACTGTATAACTTGGGCCTCTTTATACATCAGTAAATGTAGGCTAATAAGCTTACTTGATTTGAACTGAAACAAATAGATATTATATTAGGCCTGTATGTATTATAGTCTATGACTAATTTATACAATGTCCCCTTTTTTTTCTTTTTTCTTTTCTTCTTTTTTTTTTTTTTAGAAATCATTGTCCTAATAGGCCCTAGGTGCACTCTGCTTTATTTGTCTGTTATTTTTCAGGTCAAAATTAAGTGGCATATCACAGTTTTTCCCTTCCCAAAAAAAAATAAAATAATCGCGACTATTCGAAAAAAATAGTTGATAGAATAATCGGGAGGAAAATAATCTTTAGGGACAGCCCTAGTTTGAACTGCGTGAATTGGAAGGTAATTGGTGAGAAGCGCAAGTCGGCTGATCAGCGTCAGTTTTCCGTAGTTTAGCTGATTCGGGTTGCGCAGCAAACTCAAGCCCAGGTGTTTAATTAGGCTTCCCAGCTCAGTCGAGGGGATCTCTGGTCAGAGTTGCACGCAAGTTTAAAATGCAGTGCTACTCTTAAGAATGAATTAATATTGTGCAAAGGTGACATCTGAAAACTGGAGCGGCAGCCGGTAAGCGCTTGTGTGATCTGACTTGAAATGCGTAGCGAGCAGATTTATAGCACCTAATTGCGTTCAACCCAGTTGTTTGCCATTGTGATTGTCAGTGTTTGCGCTACTTGAGTATGCTGTGGTAGTTCATGCTTGTGAATTGAAACTGTTAGTGTAAATTTAAATGGTCTAGTCTCATTGAATTGTTCCATAACGTGCAATCTGTCTGTGGTTGCAGCGCGATGGCTGTGGGTTACTTTAAAGTCACGTCTGCAGACTGGGCATGAGCTTTAACCCTATCCAGACCGGGGGGGCTAAAAGTGCCCGCACCAACTTTGATGTCGTATAACTCCTGAATGACTAAAGCTAGGACTACGAAACTTTGTGACTTTTCCTAACATGAAGTTGGCTACAATGCGATACCAGAAGATTAGGTTTATCATTTTTGTTGCTGCCATGGCAACGGTTTTTTGACAGGTACGCCTGACCATAAATCACTGATCTAAGTCTCATCATCATCACTTTTCATATTTTTTTACATTTTCATTAGCATCAGACACCCTTGTGAACATTTGAAGTGGTCTAAAGCACATAATAACCAAAATTGATGTGTATTACCCAAGTTAGATGGAAAATACATTAAGGTGACATTTTGGGAAATAAAATCAGGAAATGACGTCATAATGATGTCATAATATCCAATAATGACACCAAACTGATGTCATTCATAGATCTTTGGCTGAAGATCATCCCCTCCAAGTTTGGTGGTCATACGCCATTCGGTCAAATGAGCCCCCCCCCCGGTCCCAGGAATGCCAAAAAAGCCCGGTCTGGATAGGGTTAATGGTTTATAGTGCAGTAGGTTATAGTAAAATTAAGTTTCAGGTAATTTAAATGTGCATACTCCCATTCTTTTGTACAATGTCTTAATTTAAGATGGTTGTTTATATTTGGGGTTTTAGTGTAGTAACTCAATATTTCAGAGTTTATTTTTTGATAAATATTTATTGCAAGTGTGTTTGTACATTTACATTGCTTATTTGTCTTTTTGTATTTTCTACTTTCACCTTAGGTTTTTTACCTTAGGGGAATAAGATTACAACTGCAAAAACTTTCCTTGATTGTACGAACCACCCATCATTGAAAACTTAGGGACTTGTGCCTTGAACTTTAATAAAAAGAAAAAAAGAGGAAAATCAAGAAAGGAAACTGTTGTCATGTCAACTCCTTGAGTGAATTCCAGTACCTCACACCTCCACCAGATGTCACATTCCTTTATTCAAGTTGGGGAAAATTGCACCAGTTAAAACCAAACCAAACAAAAACAGAAACAACTTGACACATACAATGCGGGGAACTTAGGGCCCTTTTTTCAAAAAAGGGTTCTATGTTCCCCGCTGCTTCCAAGTAGACTGCTGCCACATGGCAAAGCGCAGGTTGTTGTTGCACCTGTGATATAGTCTAGTCGTGCACCAATTTCATCGAGTTGTGAAACCTGGTGCACAGGAAAAATATTGTGGCACGGGTACCGCACGGCCCATGTTAGGGGAGCCTTGACTGGAATCTGGCAGTATATGGGAGGCCTTGGCTGGAATCTAGCGGTATATGGGGAGCCTTGTCATGGTAAAGTTTGGGAACCCCTTCTATGAGGAACCTGGTCAAGAGGGAGGTTTGACCTGGATACATGACCCGATATATAGGCCTATACATATAGGATATGTATGTATTACATACAGCGTGTAGCACACACATACATTCAGTGTAGCAGAACTATATACAGTATGTCTGTGTACACAAACACAAAATAACTATACAAGAGAAATGTACTGTTCTGAGGAAAGGCTTTAAGGACTGAAATAGCACATACGTTTTTGGAACAAAATATGATTGTAGCAGACTTTCACTATACAACATGCAGAATAACTACAGTATGCACACACACACACACACACACACACACACACACACACACACACACACACACACACACACACACACACACACACACACACACACACACACACACACACACACACACACACACACACACACACACACACACACACACACGGGTGACTCTAAACAACTCTCCATTGACCTTAACAGTGACAAAAGTTATCTGGAGGTTTATGTCACCTTGATATGGTAAACCCATGGCTCTAAATATATTTTTTCTGTGGGTAAAGCATATGTAGTTGGTAGTTGAGTTGGTGAAAACCTTTTGAGGGACCTGGTCAAGAGGTAGTGTTGACCTAGATGGATGAATGAAATGTTCCATGCCAAACAGCCTTACGTGCATACACATACAGCACAGTGAACAAATCCAAAAGAGCCAACATCACACAAAATAACATGCACATTAGGCCAGTGATTGCTGCAGGATACACATGTGCTGAAGAAAATACTGTGAAAGTATGGGGATGGTAAAGGCTATGTGGTTTTCCCTAAATATGTGTGTGTGCATATACAGTGGTAGGCTATACCATAATTGAATGATTGGACACCCCTTTTGAAAAACATTATTGGTTTGTCCGTTGATGGTTTGTTAAAGCAATTTCGTGTTAGCATTATGTAACCTGGCTTTCCTTTAAGAAAGTGAATTACAATTAAATAAATAACAAAAACACTAGGACCTGGATCAGAAGATCTAAGTAAGAGAGAGGAGCGAGTGTTGTGCAACAATAATGAGTCAGACAAGATAAATCCTTTTTGAGTGAAAAACTCGTATATTGTTTACAAAATTGTCAGACGTGTATAAAAACCCAAATAAAATAAAACAGTGTGCACACTTAAAATAAACAATGGTCCCCGGGACTTAACCAAAATAAAAATGGTAAAAAGTGGAAAAAAGGGGGGGAAAGTTCCTTTGTAGGGTACTTAAGTAGCCTAGAAATCTAGACGCCCCTAGCGACCGCAAATTGAATTTGCTCCCGGGGGCAGTCTAGCGGACCCCGGTCGTTTTGCGAGGCTGAAAGTTATCCGATGACAGGGCCAATCAAATCGCGAGGGGGGCCGGGCTACTTAGTAAACAGGAAACTTTCTAAGAAGAAGCATGGTGTCCGTCCGTGCTACGTACAGCACGAAAGTGCACTTATTTTTAAAAGCCTGGATGATAATACATTTCGTGTATGACATGGACTGATGTAATAATACACCATGAACTTATCGGACACAAATAGATCACAACACAATACCATTTGATCATTCGATGTTTTAAACTAGCTCGGTAAGCTAAGTTGAGCATTTTACAGGACCAGATAGTCACACGCTATCAGACCACTACTGTAGGTGTAGAGTGAAATTGCTGCCCCAATTTCTGATAAGACACATACCATTAAAAACGAGACATTTGGGAGCTTTGAAAGTCTTTGAGTAGCTTACTAAATAGATGGGAATGGCATAGTCTACCAAGCTAGTGGCTAGCTAACCTGTCGTCAATAACACAGAGCTAGGTATCCAGTCTTAATATAACCATTTAACAAGCCCCAAATGGCTCAACATTTCGCTGGTTGATCAAGGAGGGGCATGTGGTTGAAAACGAGGCATTTTTGAACTGTATAAGTGAAAACACGATTTATTAGGACACTTGTTTGTGGCTGTGGTCATCACATGCATTCACTGCTACGACGGCTCGAATTTGCCGCTCCACCTACAAAGGGGCCCTCGCTGGCTAGCTAACCTGTCGCCAATAACACAGAGCTAGGTATCCAGCCTTGTATTACATGCCTGCCCCAAATTCTAATAAGATCCATGTCATTAAAAACGAGACATTTGGGAGCTTTGAAAGTCTGTAAGTCGCTTACTAAATAGATGGGAATGACACATAGAGTCTACCGAGCTAGCGGCTAGCCAATCTGTCGTCAATTACACAGAATATCCAGCCGTGTATTAGTTATGGGTATACAGCTAGCTAGCTAACACCGAACATGCTATGTTGACAACAATCATAAATATAACCATTTAACAAGCCCCAAATTGCTCAACATTTCGCTGGATGATCAAGAAGGGCCGTGTGGTTGAAAACGAGGCATTTTTGAACTATGTAAGTGAAAACACGATTTATTAGGAAACTTGTTTGTGGCTGTGGTGATCACACGCATTCACTGCTACGACGGCTCGGAATAGAGTTCTTCAGCGGAAGCGGAAGCATGTAGTAGATTGTAGTCTTTCATGTTAGCATTTAAGGACGTCCTGGTTCCTATCGGCTTCCGGCCTCCATTGGGAATGAATAGGGGTAAATTTCAAATAAGCTCCGAGTGCAAGCACGCGCTTAGCGAACCCTCGCAAACTGTCGAGGGTGTTAAAAATAGGCTGTAGGTATGACATGGTTGATCATTTTGCGTCAAACTTCGACATAAATACGATGTTGCGTCCATATGCTAAACCCGGAAGCTTTTGGTGACTACAGAAGCGGCGCCTGTGTCTAACGGCATGTACGTGCGGAAGGTTGTACCCATGGCAACCAAAGGAAAGTATGTAGTTCGGAAGTTTTAATGATCAGAAAGGGGTTAGCAATATTGAATTATAATCGTCATGATTTAACATGTGAATACACCAACATGATGATACGATCCCTTCCACTAATGAGAAAGGGATGCGGGGACACGCTAATGTTCGTTGTTGCCGTGCAACTTATATTTTTGCCAAACCTGAATCTCTATGGCGTTTTGCAATGTAAAAAATCGCCATGGAACCGGTAGTCCAAACGCCGCATACAAGTTGACGTCAACGCTGAAGAGCTCTATTGCCGCTTCACAAGACAGCTGTGACGTTACACAGAAGTGTGTGGGGATTGGTTGTTTGCCATCCAATTGCGTGGCGTTGAGTGCTGAAGCAACCGTTTATCCCGCCCACACTGCTGCCCAGCCCTCCTAGACCCTGGTACAGCTTTTTGCTGTACGGGTCTGGCTCGCTAGGCTAGTACTTAAGGGTTTTTGTGGTCGATCTGGGAAAGGCTCTGGGAAAGGCTCGCCATCAGTGTCCTTGACCAGGTGAAGTCCTGGCCCAGTCGTCTTCTTTGGTTTCTATCCTTCCAAAAAAACCTGACCGTCGCTCCTGAAGATGGTGATTTGTGATGATGGTGAAAAGTTGATGCCTCTGGTGGTTCTCGAGGGGTTAGCCGACGTGGCTGTCAGCTAACATGTGGCTTTTGATGTTCTGTCTCTTGTTGATGTACTGTCCGGTGATGCTCAAAGATGTTGATGTTGTTTGTGATGATAACGGTTGATAACGATGATGGTAACGTTTCAAACAGCAAGTGGCTGGCTCAGATGATGGTTGTCAAAGAGACTGAAACAATCCTTGCGCCTCGGTTTCATTCATCGGCTCGCGTTCTTAGGGCTTGCGTGACATCTGATTGGCTGTAGTAAATCTTGCGTGTATGTGTAGCTGTTGTCATATTTCATGGGTAATACAGATAGAACAGGGGTCACTCTGTTTCGTGTATCTTGCATAGTATGTAGTGGATGCGAGTGGATGGTGTGTAGGTCGTGAACTGTGTTGTTTACACTGTGTACGTGAGTGTGTGTGTGTGTGTGTGTGTGTGTGTGTGTGTGTGTGTGTGTGTGTGTGTGTGTGTGTGTGTGTGTGTGTGTGTGTGTGTGTGTGTGTTCAAGTCTTTTGAACTCCGGATTTGAACTCCGGGTTTCATCCTCCCCTCCTGAACCTTTGCACGTCCCTGTGCAAGGTGGACATCTTCACACAGCAATCACTGGGGATGGGGTAGTGGATTGTACAGGTACTTCATTGATCACTTCGGACCAAGCTATGGACAAGCCTTGAAAGAAGGATCTCATTGCCTTGGCCAAAGGATTTCCTAATTCTGCATAGTCAAGCCGTTGTGGGGGTTGACGATTGCGCTCAGATCTCCTGAGGGGTTCATCAGGGTTTGTGTTTTCGTGAATGCTTGTGGTTTCAGTCGTTTCATCATGTGGTTCCTCAGGTTCCACTACTTGTAGACTTTCATTCTCCTCATGTTCTAGCTCTATTGGAATGTCTCTATCTGTGGGGTTGTCGTTATCGGTGGATGTGTCTTTATCGGTAGGTATGTCTTTATCGGTGGGTAGGTCTTTATAAGTGAGTATGTCTGTATCGGTACTTAAGTGTTCAGGATCACTCTGGTGAGAGGTAGACTCGATCATCAAAGGACTATCTGGAATACTTTCGGACATGTCAGGTAAGTTCAGATCAGGTACCTTAGATTGGGTGTCAAGTTCAGGTAAGTTATGATTTACAGGACAAGGGTCTTGGGGCTCTTGGACATTGGCCATGGGAAGATCTGGGTGCACTGGACTCTCTGTGATCTCAGGGACAGGGGAACTCAACCAGACAGGGATGAGCGAGTAGTCGTCGTCATCCGAGGAGCTCTCTGCCTCTGCTACAGGGTTGGCACGTGTTCTTGGTCTGCGCGGCACTGACTTCTGCACAGGCTGAGTGTCCTCTTCGACAGGTAGGTATCCGCACGGAAGCAGCAAGTCTCTATGCAGTGTCCTCTGGGGACCGTCTTCAGTTTCTGGTTTAATGGTGTATACTGGGAGAGTGCCTGCTCTTGTAACGACAACATGGACAGTGGATTCCCATTTGTCAGCAATCTTGTGCTTTCCTCTTATGCGGACGTTTCTCACCAGTACTCTATCTCCAGGCTCTAGATCTGAGGCGGTGACATGCCGGTCATATCTTGTCTTGTTCTTTAGTGCTATCTTTGCTGACTTTTCCTTTGCAACTTCATAGCTCTCTTTCAGACGGGACTTGAGGGTTTTGACATACTCTGAATGAGAGGAGTGTTGGCCCTCTGGCACTGGCAGCTTGAAAGCAAGGTCAACAGGTAAACGGGGTTGGCGCCCGAACATGAGCTCGTACGGGGTGAAACCTGTGACCTCGTTCCGGGTGCAGTTATAAGCATGGACCAAGGGTCTTACATGGTCGCTCCAACGGTACTTGTCTTTATCCTCTAGAGTACCAAGCATGTCGAGCAGGGTGCGGTTGAACCGTTCTACTGGGTTACCTCTAGGGTGGTATGGAGTTGTTCTACTTTTGCGGATACCGGCCACCCGACAAAGCTCTTTTATGGTGTTGGACTCAAAGTCGGGGCCTTGATCACTGTGCAACTTTTCGGGGAAGCCATAATGAATAATGAAATTCTCCCAGAGGCACTTGGCTACAGTCTTGGCTGTCTGGTTTCGTGTTGGGATGGCCACTGCATACTTGGTAAAGAAGTCGGTGATAACCAGCACGTCCTTGGTGTTACTCTGGTCCGGTTCGATGGAGAGGAAGTCCATGCAAACTAACTCCAGGGGTCTGGTGACTTGAATGTTCACTAATGGTGCAGCCTTTTCTGGTCGCGCCTTCCTCCTCACACACCTGCCACACTTCTTCACCTTCTCTTCCACATCTGATGCCATCTTCGGCCAGTAGAAGCGGGTCCTCACGAGGTCTAGGGTTCGGTCGACTCCCATGTGGCCCATGTCGTCGTGCAGACTGGTGAGCACTGGACTTCGGAACTCAGCTGGGAGGACAAGCTGGTACGCCCTCTGGAATCCCACTTGGCGACGGCGGTACAGGATGTTGTTGTGGAACTCAAGACGATGGAGTTCACGGAGATAGAGTGGAAGATCAGGGAGTTGGGTGCGCAGAGTGGGTGGTGGCGTCTCCCCATGTTCGATCTGGTGAATGACATGTTTTATGCACTGGTCAGCCCTTTGCTTTTCTGCTATCTGTGCTTCTGAAAGATGCGGGATGGCTGGGAGGCCTCCGAACTGTTCTTCTTGTTCATAGCACTCGGGAATAGCGCAGAATGATGTCGCAAGGGTCTCCACTAAGGCAACATGGTCTCCTTCTCTCTCATCATCCGGGCTGGCACTGAAGGCAAGTTGTCGCTCACAGATGGCCTTCACGACTGAATGGTCCACCTCACCTGGGTTCTCTGGATCGGTAAGATGGTCTTGAGTGAACTGCTGCATGCGCTCCTTCTCTTTCTGTGACCTTGGATCGTCTGCTCGCTTCTCATGTTCCCTGCGTGATAGTCCGTCTGCATCTCCGTTCAGTTTCCCTGGGTGGTAGGAGAGCTTGAAGGAGAATGTAGACAGTGCAGCTAGCCACCTGTAGCTCGTCGCATCGAGTTTGGCTGATGTGAGGATATAAGTCAGCGGATTGCTATCCGTCACCACGGTGAAGTTGTTGCCATAGAGATAGTCGCTGAACTTCTCCGTCACCGACCACTTGAGTGCGAGGAACTCCAGTTTGTGCGCTGGGTAGCGACTCTCACTCTGTGATAGACCTCTACTCGCATACCCTATGACTCTGAGCTGGTTGTCTTGCTCTTGGTATAGCACAGCACCGAGCCCGGTGGTGCTGGCATCGGTGTGGAGTATGTAGGGTTTCTGGGGGTCGGCGAATGCTAGGACAGGGGCTGTAGTGAGGCTCTGGATGATGTCTTCAAAGGCTTTCTGGCAATCTGATGTCCAGCGGCTTCCAAAAGGCTCTTTGGGGTTGTGATACTGGACTGTCTTTGTTCTCGTGTCTGTCTGCTTCGCCTTCGACTTCTGGTGGTAAGGTGGGTAGCCGGAGGTCAAGTTGTGGAGAGGCTTCACAATGCCGGAGTAGTCCTTCACAAACCTCCGATAGTAACCAGAGAACCCGAGAAACGAACGGAGCTCCTTCAGGGTACGGGGTCTCGGCCAAGTCTTCAGTGCTTCGATCTTCTGGGGATCTGTTTCCACACCCGTCTGCGAGACAATGTGCCCCAAGTAGCGAACAGATGTCTGAAAGAAGCGGCACTTCTCCAGGGATAACTTGAGACCGTTTTCCCTCAGGCGATCCAGGACTTTGGCCAGACGAGCTTCGTGTTCCTCCAGGGTTTGGGAGAAGACAATGATGTCGTCAAGGAATACCAGCACTTCACGCAGGTGGATGTCGCCCATGCACTTCTCCATTAAGCGCTGGAATGTGCTTGGAGCGTTGGTGATTCCTTGTGGCATACGATTCCATTCCCAGAATCCGAGGGGACATGCAAAAGCTGTTTTTGGCTTGTCATCTTCATGCATCTCAATTTGGTAATATCCGGACTTCAGATCCATCACGGAGAACCATTGTGACCCACTTAAGGCAGAGAACGACTCTTCAAGGTTTGGTAGTGCATATGCGTCTTTGATGGTTTGCAGATTGAGTTTGCGGTAATCAACACATAGACGTACCTCGCCATTCTTCTTTCTCACAACGACGATAGGTGAAGCATATGGAGACTCAGACTCTCGGATGATTCCAGCTTCAAGGAGATCTTGAAGATGTCGTCTCACGGCATGATAGTCGTTGGGATGTATGGGCCGGGGTCGTTGCTTAAATGGTGTGTCATCCTTCAACTTGATTCGATGTTTGACCTTGGTTGCGTGGCCAAAATCAAGGTCATGTTGAGAAAAAACGTCTGAGTAAGTGTTGAGTGTCTTGGTGATTCGGTTCCTCCATTCTGCAGGGAGCGGGGAATCTCCAAAGTCGAAGCTTAGGTTGTCACGTTGTTGTTCATCTCGAGGAGAGTGTTGCAGACTGGAACAGACTGTAGGTGATGACAGTTGACTGGGGCTACAGGTGTTGTGGGTCTGGCTGATCTCGTGAGGGATGGCAAGTTCGGCGATGACAGAGTTAGAGGGCAGGGTAATGTCATGGTTGGTTTCATTTCTTATGATTACAGGCACCTTGTACGGGAACCGTGCAGGGATGGAGATGATGCAGCTATCAACGAAGATCCCACCCGGCAAGGATGAAGTGGAGGGTTCTTCCACTAATGCCCATCTCTCGTTGTTAGCTTCATTTCCAGTGACGACGCCTTCCAAGACCACCTTCTGTCCAGCAGGGATGATGCTTGACTCGTGACGACCTAACTTCACAATGCCAACTTGACCTTCTGTGCTTTGGTGCTGTCTGAGCTGCAGTGTTCTCAAGACTTGTTGGTAGCCACAGTAGATGTTACTTATCATGGTGTTTCCATCACAGAATTGCTCATAAAGAGGGTCTAATGTATTTGTGCCAATCAGTACAGGCATGCTGCTACTGGAGCGAGTATCTGGCACTATCAAGGCAAGAGTCTGTACTTCGGGTTGTGAAGCAATGAATTCTTCGGGAAACTTTACATGTAATTGAATGTAGCCCAGGTATGGGACTGCCTGACCGTTGGCGCCCTCAACTTCAAGCATGTCGCTAACTGGGTGTAGCTGACAATCGGAAAGGTGGGAGTCATAGAAGGACTGAGACACAGTTGTAACTTGCGATCCAGTATCCAGCAGTGCATTACATTGAATTCCATTGACGTTGACATTTGCTGTGCTTTTGCTTCCAATTAAGCCTCTAGGCAGTTTTCTGTTATTTACAGTTCTGTGTTCGTTAATTGTTACTCTTCTCTTGACATTTCGTGTAGTAGTGGAATGTGTCTGTGTAGTGGAAGTGTTTGCTCTAATTTTGTTTTTCTGGTCTTGTGTTCTGGCTCCATGGTCTGTTTGTGTGTTGCTTACGTCGGAGGGACGTGATTGACTCTCCTCAGCCCCTGTCTGTCCCACAACAGGAACTGTTAGTCGTTTAAAGCTACACTGGAACCATTTCGTGTTTCCCACTGCTGCTGTCTTGCGATCAATTGCCTTTTCTTTTCTGCTACAAGACGGGGGTTGGCAGGGTCAGTGCAGCAGGGGGCAATGTGTCCATCCTCACCACAGTTAAAGCAATACCAAGGCCGGGGCTTGGTTGTCTGTTTCGTTCTGGTCTGTCTGTCCATGTCTGTATCTGTGTTACCTGGCTTTGGTGGTCTGTTCTGAGGCTTTTCTGCAGATCCCTTGCGATTAGCTCCCTGTGTCTTTTTCTGTGACATGAATGTAGTGAGCTGGCTTTGCAAACTTGCTACTTGCTTTCGCAGATCCTCAATCACACCGATGGCACCGGCACTGCTCTCCTCTGGTTCACGAACATATGCATCATGGAAGTGGACCTGAGTTTTCTGCTTCGTGATGCCGATGTGTCTCTTCATGCGCGTTGACTTGGCTTCCAGTCTGTCTTCCTCAGAGCGGATCATCAGCAGGAGTTCAGAGAACTGGGGTGGTTTGCTCTTCTTTTGCTCAAGCTGCAAGGTGCTGATCAGACTGTTATCCCAACAACCTCGGCAGAACTGCTTCAGGAGATGCTTGTCACCTTCTTTGTGTGTAACTCCCCCTTGTTTTGTGGCTCGATTTAAGGCTAGCTGGAGTCGTTGCAGGTAAGAGGATGACTTCTCACCGGGGTCTTGTAGGGTGTTCAGGAACTGGGCGAACAGCTCTTCTCCATCTGCGACCGTGCCGTAGGCTGAGTCCAGCAGCTGTAGGTAGGCGGCAGGGGGTGAATCAGGCAGTAGACCTTTTACGACGTCAACAGCAGGTGGGAGTAAGTTCTCTAGAATTTTTCGTGATATTTGCAGTGGTGACATACTGGGATCATTCTGTAGCAGCTCAATGTGTGTGCGCCATGTGTCATAGTCAGTCTCATGGTTGGGTATGGGGATCTTGCCGGAGAAAGAGCGGAGTCTCACTTGGGACTGCATGTGAGGGAAAGGATCCTGCCTCCGAACAATGTGCTCAACCACAACCTTTTGGATGTCAGGGGGGTTCACGTCGCTTAGGGAAAGGGACGCATTGGCAAGGATGACATGGTCAGCGTCTCCATGGCCGCTTGGTGCAACATGAGACAGTGAGGTGTGCTGTGGCTCTCTGTGAACAGGTGGGGATGAAACGGTCGCCTCGACGTGTACAGAGGGGGAATCGTCAGCCGCGTGTTGCATGGCATCTATATCCATTCCAATCTGGGACATCATCTCTTTCAAAACTTCGCCATAATCCTTGCCACTCTCCTTGGCTAATTGCTTGAGCTCCGTTAAGTATGTCTTTGTTACATTTGAGCCAACTTTGGTCATGGGCGTAGATTTGGGTAGGGACGGTCGTGACATGTCACAACCAATATTCAAGGGATATAAAATAGTCCCTACCAATTTTTGCCACATTAATTTAAGAAATGAAATTAATAGCCAGAGAAATGAACGAAAATCTACATTGATTAGTTTAATATTTCAGTATACTACACAGTGGTAGCATTAATTTTAAAAACATTATAAATTAGTTGTTATGATATGAGAGTTTCGTCGGTTTATTCGGAGCTATGACGACCCGTGCCGCTATTGGCTGCATCAGACGTACCGGGCGGCCAAGGTAGCCTCACACGGAAGCGTGGTCCATGGTGCTGAAAGGAACGCATCTCTCTCGTATTGGAATTAAACTCAAGTGGCAAACATATTTACTTCTGAGTTTGACATTTATTATGAGCCTCAGAGAAATTCTCGCCTCCAAAAAACAAAAGGACGACTGACACAAGTTATTTCGCTACCTTGACAGTAGGCTAAGTACAGTGGACCCATAGATAGCCTATTCATCTAGCCTATTACGCAATTGTTGCATCGTTTGGCCTTCAGCTAAGTGTATCTCCTCCTCTCTCATGTCTTTTTCTAGTGCAAGTTTTAACGGCCTGTAGGAGTAGCCAACAAAGCCCTGGCAGATACATGCAATAAACACGGGAATGAGAAAAGTCATGGAAAGATAGGCCTACTGGGGATGGCTCCCGCTAGTTACAGACATCCCAAGTTCCAAAAACTACTTTCAGGGAGATACGTATCGAGCCCCGACACCCCCGAAAATCAAACGACATTAGTGTTAAACATAGGCTATTCATGTCCTTTATATCGTCCAGTCTGCATAGAACATCTGCCTAGGCCTACTATTTTTCCTAGGACTTTTGCAGGGCATCTTGTGCTCGCGCAAAACTATTCCACGGCACGCATGCCGCACGAGTCATTATCTTTCTCTGTCCCGCATTGCCAATTGGGAAAAAAGCTAACTTGCATTGTCTAAAATCAGGGATATTTGATCTGACTCACGGGCATCGGGGAGCCGCTATCAATATCAATGAGACTTGGGATGTAGTTAGTTGCTGTGGTCTGGTGGTTATAAAGCTTGCTATAGTTGTTACTTGTCACTAATTAATGAAAACTCTGCATGAGTCAGAAGACATGCAAGCCTACTGCAGGTTAAGTATCTGCCTTTTTATCACCATTTAGTTTTTGTCCTGAAATCAGTCATAGCATAATTCATTTTCTTCTGATCTAAACAGGATACATCACCAATGTGGCTATTCTAGTCCTCTTGTTTGTTTTTTCAGTGGAATCTTTTCATGAGCATTTTGTTTGATTTTGTATGAAAAAAATTGTTTAAAAAAAGTGTAGTGACAAGCAGGAGGAGGAGAGTTCAGCAGAGAAAGCAGGGCCTACAGGGGGTCAGGTGAGTTGTAGGATAGGCATAAAGTTAGTTAAGAACAGGCATAAGTAGGTTTTACACTGACTGTGAATCAGAAGATCCCAGTAGGCCTAACTATTAATTTTGAGCTTACCTGTAATGTTGAATTTTGAAAAGCAAAAAGTTAAGTGTTCTTGAACTGTTCTGCTGAGTAGCACATGACTGTGTTTGGTTTTATACATGGGTTCCCCATGTTTGTAAACACGATGTTATGTATCCATGTATACATGTATCCATGTATACAAAGGATATCAAGTTATGGTTATGGTTGTTTGGGGGTGGGGGGGGGTGGTAGCAAGTTTAGGCTAAGGTCCTACCAAAACTTACAGCAAACCTACGCCCTTGTTTGGTGGTGTACGTGCTACTGAGTGTTTTTACTACATAGGTAGCGGGGGACTCACCTTGTGTAGTGTAACTGTAGGGTAAGTGGGGCTCTAAAGTTTCAATAGCTGAACTGCGAGAATACTCAACGATCAGGTTTTGGAAGAATTCTGAGTGTGGGTCTTCAACTAAAAGGACTCTATCAATTTTACCATACTGTTTAAGATAATCAAGGACTTGTTCATCTTGATCGGGTACCTGAGTTATGCCACTGACTAATACTGCATTTGGAATATTAACACTAAACTTATGAATAAAATCCATACTGGTGATTAATTACTTAGTAATGTCTGCTCAATATTGTTACTCAACAACTAGCTCCTCCTGGCAGCAGGCTCGCCACTTTTGTAACCGGGCTTTCCTTTAAGAAAGTGAATTACAATTAAATAAATAACAAAAACACTAGGACCTGGATCAGAAGATCTAAGTAAGAGAGAGGAGCGAGTGTTGTGCAACAATAATGAGTCAGACAAGATAAATCCTTTTTGAGTGAAAAACTCGTATATTGTTTACAAAATGTGTTAGAAGTGTATAAAAACCCAAATAAAACAAAACAGTGTGCACACTTAAAATAAACAATGGTCCCCGGGACTTAAACAAAATAAAAATGGTAAGAAGTGGAAAAAAGGGGGGGAAAGTTCCTTTGTAGGGTACTTAAAGGTTTTTGTGGTCGCTCTGGGAAAGGCTCTGGGAAAGGCTCTGGGAAAGGCTCGCCATCAGTGTCCTTGACCAGGTGAAGTCCTGGCCCAGTCGTCTTCTTTGGTTTCTATCCTTCCAAAAAAACCTGACCGTCGCTCCTGAAGATGGTGATTTGTGATGATGGTGAAAAGTTGATGCCTCTGGTGGTTCTCGAGGGGTTAGCCGACGTGGCTGTCAGCTAACATGTGGCTTTTGTTGATGTTCTGTCTCTTGTTGATGTACTGTCCGGTGATGCTCAAAGATGTTGATGTTGTTTGTGATGATAACGGTTGATAACGATGATGGTAACGTTTCAAACAGCAAGTGGCTGGCTCAGATGATGGTTGTCAAAGAGACTGAAACAATCCTTGCGCCTCGGTTTCATTCATCGGCTCGCGTTCTTAGGGCTTGCGTGACATCTGATTGGCTGTAGTAAATCTTGCGTGTATGTGTAGCTGTTGTCATATTTCATGGGTAATACAGATAGAACAGGGGTCACTCTGTTTCGTGTATCTTGCATAGTATGTAGTGGATGCGAGTGGATGGTGTGTAGGTCGTGAACTGTGTTGTTTACACTGTGTACGTGAGTGTGTGTGTGTGTGTGTGTGTGTGTGTGTGTGTGTGTGTGTGTGTGTGTGTGTGTGTGTGTGTGTGTGTGTGTGTGTGTGTGTGTGTGTGTGTGTGTGTGTGTGTGTGTGTGTGTGTGTGTGTGTTCATGTCTTTTGAACTCCGGATTTGAACTCCGGGTTTCAATTATGTTAAACAGAATGGAAAGAACAACATTTCAGATGTGAAATCACTTTTATGGGCCCAGCAGAATCAATTGTACATGTAGCCTAAAAATAGGCATATTCTAGTAATATTTAGTAGAGCCTACTTTTGCTAATGCAATGGGCTGTGGATGGTTCTATAAGCAGACAAGTCCCAGAAGTAAAGTCTGGCATTTTGAATTTGAGGTAGTGTGGATAGTCATTGGTAAAAATGTCTGTCAGCATTCTTGTCTTCCTTCCATTGGTTTTAATTTTTTAAGACAGGGATGACTATTCCACAATGTACTTTTGCTCCTACATGAAATACTGGGTGGATTTTGAAAAGTGCTTACAACCTTTACTCTACAGGAGTCTCTAACCCAGCCATGGCTTTACTTCAAGCAGTTGTGTGACTATTGAGCATTCTTTTGATGAATCTTCTAGAAATCTTCTAGAGTTTCAGAGGAGTTAATGAGATCATCTACTTAAATAAGGTTTATTATACCTAGCAATTTAGCCTCTTAACACAATCCTTCTGCCCAATTCCATTGAGCACAGGTATGATTTACAAAAACTACGCCACAAAAACCATTACTGCTTTTCAGCTTTTGTATTATGTGTCTGACTAGAGTAGCACAATATAAACCTCCAGATAACTTTTGTCAGTGTTAAGGAGAGTTGTTTAGAGTCACCATGCATTGTGTGTGTGTGTGTGTGTGTGTGTGTGTGTGTGTGTGTGTGTGTGTGTGTGTGTGTGTGTGTGTGTGTGTGTGTGTGTGTGTGTGTGTGTGTGTGTGTGTGTGTGTGTGTGTGTGTGTGTACTGTAGGCTAGTTATTCTGCATGCTGTATACTGAATAGCCTATATGTAGGCCTATACAGTATATTGCACAGGGCATATATCCAGGTAAAAACTCCCTCTTGAACAGATTCCTCAGAAGGTCTTCACCATCTTAACACTCACATATACATATTTTACCCACATAAAAGTTATTTTGAGCCAGAGTTCACCTTATGAAAGTGATTTGGTGCTTATGCAAATTAGCGCATAATTGATAATGTATGCCCTCATTTGCATATCTAAACATCAAAATACAAAAAACATCCAATACATGTTTTTCTTCTCTAATCATCAGTTATCAACTGAGAAAGTTCCATGGTGATACCGATAATTTAATGTTTTTAGCCTATTCACCTGTAGTAGTCTTATCTTAAAAATATATTTATGCTAATTATGCAAATTGCTCAAAGTGCAACTTTGGGCAACCAAGCTAAATTCTATCCATTAGGCCCATAGATGATATTTCTGCAATAAAACTTTAGGGTACTCAACATTTCTGGGTTACACTATTGGGCCTATGGAGATCATGACTAGACTAATAGGTTAGGTTTAGGGATAGTTTTGGTCAGGGCACAATTGTGCCCGGCTCTGAATTCCAGCACTACATGTCGGCCTGAGCGAAAGGGAGAAAATCGCGTTCAAAGATCTATTTTTAGTTATTGGCGATGTTCTTTTTTTTGCAGAATGTTGACATTTAGGTCAGAAAGAAGCTGTTCAGTGAAGCAGAAATTCACATTCGTTTGTTTAAAGGCAAACATTTTGGCCCACTTTTAAATAAATCTTCAGATGTTTCATATGGGCGTGTTCTACTTACTTCCTACTTTGAGGAACAGAGGAGAGGCGGGTTTATGAACAAGCAAGCATGGCTTGTGTTTTCATCACTGAGAATGGTTAAAGCAAAACGGAGGTGCTGAATTGTGGATATTACATCTTCTATTCGATTCTATTCGATTGCAAATGAATTGCTACGCGAGAAGGGAAGCGCCGTCTGTGCTTGGTAGTCGGGACACGGACGGTCATCATCCAGGCGGTCATCCTGCCCTCAGAGCTTCTGTTTGTTTCAATTATCTGGCTACGAGGCTATGCAACGCACACATCCCTCTTTATGGTGTAAGCAGCCTTCATTAAACACAATCTTTGACACAATATGTTTTGCATATGAACGGGAAATGGGTTACTTTGGACTAGTAGCATGTTAAATCAAAATGTAGCCTAACGGTAACCTAGCTTGATGGCATTTGTTTACATTCTGTCTACTACACTCTGGCAGCAATATTTTGTATGACAGCGAAATATTTTGTTTGGAGAGTGGACAAGACTTTGTTGACGTGCATTCATTAGCATTCATGTGAATAAACCTCCCAAGTAGGCTATTATCTGTTATCTGTTATATTATCTCTATTGGGAGTTAGCATAACAATACACTAGCTAAGTAGCCTTTTTTATCACATGCATTCACTGGACGTGGTCCTGTAGCTCTACCAGGATGTGGCAGCTGACAGAACTAATTGGGGGAAAATAAATACCCACAGTAGAAAGCCAGATTCACCACTTTATCAAGTTTTGCATGACAATAAAACTAACAGTGGTTTTGTCTTGATAGTGATGATGGCCTGAATTCACCCCAACATGTTTTCACATGGACATAGTTATAAGGCCTAGTAAGGTAGTTAGCTGAGGGAAGGAATTATTTCCTGAAACCTTTAACTGCATAGGCACCTGTAACAATTGGCTGGCAGACACATAGGCTATAATAGGCATACTAACTGTCTCCAACCCAACCATTAGTAGCCTACAGGCTACATTTCTGTAACTGGCTTACATTGCCTTACCAAGGTGCAGCCTATTGATAGTGTGAATTGTGAAATGACATTCATTGACCTGTAAAACAAAACAGTAAAACACTTCTGTTCTTTTTTGTCAGGTGGTGGGAAACTTCTCCCAAGAGTCATTACACCACCCCAGCTTGTCGGAAAGGCGCCTGGCACACTGTTAATGAAGAAAGAATGACATCCCTACTTCTGGACTTCAGGTATTTTCCACATTGTGTACACTCAAAACATAATTCCATGAACATGATTGTGTTTCAGACTATGCTTATGGTACATTTAACATGTCTTATGTGTTTATTCTGTCACAGGTTTAATACCAGGGGGCGCTTGCAAGAATCCAGTGTGATGCTGAACCTGTCCAGTGCCAGCTACTGTACTTCACAATCCAGCAGTTCTTCATCCAATTGACAGTCTTCCTCTCCTATCCCCATCTGGACTGAACATTGTCAGGTCGAAATATCTATATGAAATGATAAGGTCTTTCTGTGCTGATGACATCACAAGACAATGCTGAGGTTATGCCACCAAATGGCACTTAACCATTTTGCGACTTATTGTGCAGTATGTATGCCAAGGTTTATGCACTTGAATGCACTAAATAGTAATGCAGGGCTGGGGGCACGCACACACACACACACACACGCACGCACGCACGCACGCACGCACGCACGCACGCACGCACGCACGCACGCACGCACGCACGCACGCACGCACGCACGCACGCACACACACACACACACACACACACACACACACACACACACTTGAACAACAGACTGTGCAGGCACATTTGAACTACAATATCTGTTGGGATTGAGTGTTTAAGATGTAAGCATTTGAGTATTGTAAGCATGTGCGCACGCATATGCACATTATCAGTAATTTTTGAATATTGAGTTTGGCCCGCAACTTCGTTCCAGATTTAGATTTCGACCCACTGTGCATTTGAGTTTGACACCCCTGCCCTAATGTAATGTAATGTAATGTACTTTGTTATAATTTTATGCTGCATGTTATAATTGTTGCATTATGAATTTGGGGAGAAACAAGTCAAACAGACAGACAACAGATGTGTCCGTCTATGCCAGTGGTTCTCAACCTTTTTTGCCCAACTCTGCCACCTTGTGGACACAGGAGGGAATTACATTTAAGAAACGTGTCACGAACCAATGGACGGATAGAGATGTGTGACTGTGAGATGCATCTAAAAAAATGCACTAACTCTCCTTGGGCTGAGAACATTGAGCGCATTTTAGGCTATTGACGATGTCCTTGTTTGTAATTCACTTTGGATGAAAGTGTCTCCTTAATGTAATGCACATTTTCATGGGAGATTACTGGGTTTAGAATAGCTGTGTATACAGATGTGTGCATGGATGAGAAGCCAAATGGTTTTCGTAAGATAGTTGAATGTACTAATTGTATGCCTTACTGTCGTTCTTTGCTGTGCCATACTGTCCGGATATTTTCATAAACACAGCAAATTTCAATCATGTTTGTCATTCCATTAATAATGCTTTGACAATTAAAATGGTGTATATTTTCAAAAACAATACCGTATTGCAATGGTTTCTGATTGCCATCTCATTCTGTAAAAGCCATTTTTGATTAAAACAAAAAAAGACACAACAAAGACAATTCTGGCCTGTCAATGGCTATCAGTCTGACAGCCTGTGGCAGCTTGAATGGTAGGTGGGAGGGTTTAGCATGATGTCATGTAGAGGGGGAGGGCTAGGTCATGTAGGGGGAGGACTTAGCAGGGGGAGGGCTATATAGTATGCAAATATATATATATAATATACATAATATATATATATAGTTTGCAATATAGTATTCAAATATTACCAGATTCCCATGTGTGAGGTATCATAGTAAAGCTTAGAATCTCTACTTTTGGAATATATAACTAACTCAATATGCTCCAGGGCCTACATGAGAGTGGTTTTTCCACGGTCGGTCACAATTTACAACAAACATTGCATTACTGGCAGGTTAGGTTAGGGATGGTTTTGAGAAGGGCACAATTTGAAAAATCGTAAACAGACAATGCGGGGAACATGGAACCCTTTTTTAGAAAAAGGTTCCAAAGTTCTCCAGTCCCATACAAAGACAGGGGAACATAGGACCCGGGGAACATAGGTACTCTGCCTTTACATCTAATAAATGTACTCTTTACTTACAGGGTTGTGTGGGATTCCTCAACTACTGGCTTCAGCCTCAGGAGAGCTTCATCAGATCTGATGTACTTCTTCAGGTCAAACACATCCAGATTCTGGTCTGATGTCAGGAGTACAAACACTAGAGCTGACCACTGGCCAGGTGAGAGTTTGGCTTTTGAAAGTGTTCCTGCAGCAAGGAAGCTCTGGATCTCCTCAACTAAGGAGTGGTCATTGAGTTCATTCAGACAGTGGAATAGGTTGATCATCCTTTCTGATGAAGGGGCCTCCCTGACTTTGTCCTTAATGTACTTGATTGTTTCATCATTGCCAGCAAGGCCAAAAACTGTCCTGATCTTGCCCATAAAGCCTACTTGTTTTCTATTCACCAGACCATGCAGGAGAGTCTGATTTGACTCAAGAGAGAGGCCAAGAAGGAATCGAAGGAACAGGTCAAAGCGTCCATCGTCATAGGCCAAAGCTTTGTCCACAGCACTCTTATGCAAGATGATCATGGACTCTGCTTTTTGATGGGCATGCTGTGTAAAAATGATGTTAGTACTTTTATTTGCCATCATCAGAAATGCATACAGAGCGGCAAGATATTCCTGGATACTGAGATGTACAAAGCAGAACACTGTTCCAAGGAAGATGCCAGATTCTTCTCTGAAGATCTGGGTGCACATTCCAGAGCATACTGTTGCCTCTTTGACATCCAAACCACATTCTCTGAGGTCTTCCTCATAAAAGATCAGATTGCCTTTCTCTAACTGTTCATAGGCCAGTTTTCCCAGATGGAGGATTAGCTCATGGTTCCATTGTGGCTCAGTGTCTTGCAGATTGTCAAATTTAGCGCTTCTCTGTCTGGTTTGAAACATGAGGAAAAATGTGTACATCTCTGTCAGAGTCTTTGGTATTTGCCTGTGGCCTGTGGAATAAATAATCTCAAGAACTATAGCAGCAATCCAGCAGAATACAGGTATGTGGCACATGATGTGGAGGCTCCTGGATGATTTAATGTGGGAAATGATTTTGCTTGCACAACTTGCATCACTGACCCTCTTCCGGAAGTACTCTTCCTTTTGAACATCATTGAAACCTTGCACATCTGTCACCAGGTCAACACATTCAGGCGGGATTCTGCCGGCTGCTGCTGGTCGAGAGGTTATCCACAGTAGAGCAGAGGTGAACAGATTGCCATTGAACAGATTTGTCAAAATGACATCCAATGGTTTGACGGCTCTCACATCAGTCAAACTCTCATTTGTCTGAAAGTTGAGTTGAAGTCGACACTCATCCAGCCCATCAAAGACAAACAGCACTTTGTATTTCTTCTGGCTGACACATTTTAATTTCTTTAGCTCTGGAAAGAAGTGGTGAAGAAGATCCATTAAAGAACACTCTTTTTCTCTCATGATGTTGAGCTCCCGAAAGCACAGTGGGAAGATGAAGTTGATGTCTTGGTTGTCATTTCCTTCAGCCCAATCCAGGACATACTTGTGCACAGAGATAGTTTTGCCGATGCCGGCCACCCCCTTTGTGAGAACTCTTCTGATTGGTTTGTCCTGAATTGAGGAAGGCTTGAAGATGTCGACACATTTGATTGGTCTCTCCTGTCCAGCTGGTTTCTTGGATCTGTTCTCAATCTGCCTGACTTCATGCTCCTCATTGACTTTCCCACTTCCTCCCTCTGTGATGTAGAGATCTGTGTAGATCTTTTCTAGCAGAACAGAACTTCCCTGTTTGGCTATCCCTTCAAACACATTCTGGTACTTGTTCTGGAGATTTTTTTTAAAATCCTTCTGACAACCTACATTCGTCTCATCTATGGTGAAAACAAAACATGAAACATGTGAAGTCTTTCAAATTAGAAATATGAATGCAAAAGACAATTTTATACCCTTGTAATGCAATTGCAGACAAAGACGAAAGCATTCTTACTGTCATTCAGTTCATCAGCAAGATCCTGGTGCTCCATCTTACAGAGGAAGTGCATTACCATCTGGAGAGCTCCTTCTCTCGCATCACTCTCATCCTCTGCATTCATCTCAATATTTTCCTGGTAGTCTGGACTAAGAATCTGCTTCAATCTCAGCAGCTCCTTCTTTAAAAACGTGGTGATCTTCTCCTCAAGCACCTAAAGTCCATGTGACATTTGATATTTGACACATTTACTGTTATGTTACGTGATTATCTTAAATGTGTCATTGACAACTTTTGCTGCATGTTTGGTCAGAAGAATCAAAGACATTCTGCCTTTGAGTGATCGACTCAAAGATCAAAGATCTGACTGTGTGATGTGTTTCAGTAACCTGACCAACTTTCCGTTCCCAAATTACTCTAGCAACAAATACACCGACTTGAGCAAAGCGAGCAACGGAAGTAATTGACTTTGTTTTGACAAGAAGGCGCGACAGAGGGTGGGTGGTGAGGACAGCAGAAAAGATCTTCAGGTCACCCCTACCAGCCATTCCGGAACTGTACACTTCACACTGTTCCAAGAGGGCAATGTACACCACCAAGGACAGAACTCATCCAGCACACAGACTGTTCTCCCTTCTACCATCAAGGAAGCAACCTGCGGTCCTGCACAAGCAGACTGAGTAACAGCTTCTTTAAACAAGCCATCAGACTCACCAACATACTGGAGGACATTCCATGAACATTTCTTTCACCATGCCACTGGCACTTTACTCTTGTACCTTGAATACAGATCTACACATTTCACTTTACTAGTATGGCCACTGATTGTACTTTTGCTTCTGCTGATGCTGTGTGTGTTGTGTTGTGTTGTGTTGTGTTGTGTTGTGTTGTGTAGTGTAGTGTAGTGTAGTGTAGTGTAGTGTAGTGTAGTGTAGTGTAGTGCAGTGCAGTGTAGTGTAGTGTAGTGTAGTGTAGTGTAGTGTAGTGTATTGTATTGTACATGTCTATATCAGTATGTTAGTGTTTGAAAACTTTACATGTGTGAGTGTGTAATCTCTGTGTGTATGTTGTGAATTAGCCTGGGCGAGAAGCCGACTGTTGACTCCGTCAATCAGTCTGGCAAAAGCCATGAGGAATCCGTCTCCGTGGAGGGTGGGCGAGGGTGGAAGCTTACTCAGCCATTTAAATTAACTGGAGTTCTGAATTCAAATTAAACCAATATTGTGCTTTATTAGCATGCCTGTTAAGATATAGCGTCGCAAAAGCATACAAATAACAAAATAAAAGTGTGAATATAGTTACCTTAACCAATCAGTAACGGACTTCGCGTGTGAGTTCTGTGTCACCAATCTCAACTGTTTGCTGATTGGCTAAACACTGAGAGAACCAAGCTCGAGGCGTTTGCCAGACGATGTACGGATCCAAAATCTTTGGGGGGAGTACATAGGATGGGGTCGCTAGGCTAGTTGTGAATGACTGTGTCAGAGAAAGAATTATAAATTCACGTATGAATAAGTTATTTGTGTGTGTGCGTGTGTGTGTGTGTGTGTGTGTGTGTGTGTGTGTGTGTGTGTGTGTGTGTGTGTGTGTGGGTGTGTGGGAGAGATTATTGTCAATGTCTTGTTTAGATGTTTTAGTTAAACTCAAATGCAATTTCAAAGTTCTGTGCTAACCCTGTTACATAGATTTTTGACAATAAAATAGACTTGACTTGATTTGTATTGAGTCGCATGACAAAAGCGATTCGGGCGACTGGAGGTGGATTGCGCGATGGTAGCGAAAGTTTATAGTTGAACTGCTGGGATTATTATGCAAATTAGGTATGACACGGTTTGGCGACAGCCGCCAGAGCCAATGGGAATGTTGGAATGCTTCAAGTATTGGCAGAGGACGCGCTCAACTTCTTGGAAAACCGAAAAGCTTTTGGGTGCGAGATAAAAAGCGTCAACTTAAGGAAGAAGAAATCCGCACTCACAAACTGCGTCTCATTATTTATTTATATTACCACCATGTCCAAAAAGCAAACGCGTTTGCTTTTTGGACATGGTGGTAATATAAATAAATAATGAGACGCAGTTTGTGAGTGCGGATTTCTTCTTCCTTAATGTTGGAATGCTTGCATTCTGCTTTTAACATACTCTAGTCGCTTCAATCGTTCTTGCACTGAAGCGATTCTCTGTCGCTTGAATCTCTTTGTGGCCGGCGTATTCGCCCGGTATTTCTTTACTCTTCCCATTTGTCCTGCTACCCTGCCTGCAAGTTGTGTGGGTTTGGCCCAAGGGATTGAAGATCATATAAGTGCACAGTAACCATACAAAAATAATAAATTGACAAGTTAATACATTCACATCAAGTACACATCATGGTATGTTTTAAAATTACATATCCTGCCTCCCCGATAACACATTCATGCTTGTAAAACTAGATATGTACAGTATAGAGCTTGAAAGTGACATTCCAATGGCGGTATTAAAACGATATTTCGATCCCCTTCGACTTGTGCCACGGGCTTCATATGTTGTTTCTGATATTTTTGTGTAATTTCTCGTACCAAACATCACACGATTTAGAAGGGTGTGTTTTATTTTATTTTTCATGCAACCTCAGAACAACATATGATATTTCTGCATGAATAATCTTAATACATAGATTTCCAGGCAACGTCACTATGGTAACAACTGAGCATGCAATGGGCAGAAAGCAGCGCAGTTCACTATTGTTTTCTATCGACGCTGTGGATAATTTGTCTCAAAAAAGTAATCCATTTTACTTTTGTCCACCAAAGACGACCCTCAGGTCAAAAAACACACGTGCATGTGTGTTATTATTTTCTTACAGTCAGCTGACGATTTTTTTGCGTCACATGACTGCTGGAACAAGCGCACATTTGCTCATCCAGATGCTCATTATTCAGTCGGGGGAGAGAGGCGCCTTTGGGATATTACTGTTTCATATTTCAAGATGGATATTTCGTTGGGGTCTGATGTTTCAATGTTTCTGATGTTTCACAGTTTAAAGTGTCGGGGGCGGGCTATATTACAGTTTCGGGGGCCTACTTACTGCTCTGCTTATACATCACTATATTTATCACTATACTGGACCCTAAATCTTCTGTACAGCTTAATTTTGCAACCTTCATTTCAGTGAGGGCTAGAACTAATTGCTGTTTGTTGTTGAAATAAACAATGAAAAAAATCTATTGGAATGAGTGTTTTTTATTATATCACAGATCACAAAAGGTGTTTGCAATATATTACCTGTACAATCTTTTTATAATTTGCATATTCACGTGTGCATTACTAGTTTTGTTTTAAGTCCGAAAGTTGTAGATTTCAGAATGAGTCCTCTGCTTCTCTGAATCCAGAGTAGACTCCGGTGGCCGGTGGGGGAGGGGTACTTCAATCTTATCGCTGCTGGGCAAAAGTCTTCGGGTCCCTCGTCATACTCCCCCATTGAAACATCAAACCCGGACGAAATATCCATCTCGAAATATGAAACAGTAATATCCCAAAGGCGCCTCTCTCCCCCGACTGAATAATGAGAGTCTGGATGAGCAAATGTGCGCTTGTTCCAGCAGTCATGTGACACTTCCAGCAGTCATGTGATGCAAAAAAGGGTTTTTCATGAGTCAGCTGACTGTTAGAAAACAATAACACACATGGGCTTGTGTTTTTTGGGTTCCTGATATCTTTTGGTGGACAAAATAAAATGGATTACTATATGCTGTATCACTTCGGCGATCATTTTTGCGGACGCCTGTGGAAGACGGAAGCTGAGAGAGGTGGGTGCGCCATTTCTGATAACTCCAAATGCATCATATCTGTGCTAGCTAATGGAATGGTTAGCCACTGAATGGAGCTGTATTGGTACACAGAGCACGGCCAAAACGTCCATTTTTTATGCAGGTTATGAGCTTGTTGGTGCCATTTTCTATTCAGCAATTTATGCTCATATTTAGTTATTATTTTTGTATATATTTAGTACTTGTATATTATAGATTTTTCATGATTGAATTTAAACTACATTACCTATTTAATGTTTATAATTTACCTCTCAGTTAATCTGCCTTTAGTTTAATGCTTAGAAGGATCTAGAATGTATAGCCAATAAGAACTGACGCAGAGCGATGACGTTTTGGAGCTCGCGCATCTAGGAATGTAAAAACTGCTGTGTGTTTGTCATATGTTGAGAACTTCAGATAAAGACGGGGCGAACTCACTGTATTCTAACGTCGTTCAAACTTTAACACGTGTAGACTCGTTCATTCCGTCTGACTGAGTGGTTATTTGCATGGATCTGAATTAAGAAATGGTCAACATTTTAAGAACGGACATTTAGCCACTACATTAAGTAGAAAACAGTCGCCGCGGGCGAGAGAAGAATCGAGGGAAACCGAGGAAAGCATCGCATGCGTGGGTCACGCGTTCATGAAGGAAGCCAGCCGGCTTGAGAAAGACAAACAATCAGATTGCAAACAATCAGATTCCCAGACGACTTCAATGATGATGGATGAGTACAAAAATGTCAAATTCGAATGAACAAATAAGCAATGCTTCAGACTTGTCAGTAATGAAGGAAAATTCATGATTGTGTCACTGTAATTGCCGAAGCCAAGTAACGTGTCTGAGTCATCATATTCAAAGTTTCACGTGTGCTACTCTGCTAATAACGAAGCCATACATGACGGTGTTGGAAACGTGCTACTGTTAGCAAGTCATATCAGCTAAGAAGAAGCCCAAATTTGCATCTGGAAATAAAGCCTTCAATCTTACTTTGGAAAACTACACGTTTTAAGATTAAAGGAAAGCTTATTTGGATTTCAGAAGTGTGCAAGAGATTGATTCAGATTCAGATTCAGATTACTTTATTAGTCCCATGAAGGGCAATTCAGTTTGCGGTCCCAGTCTCCATCAGTCAATGAACAGATAGTATAAATAAAAAGAGTAGAAAATGAAATACAAAACCTAAAGGAAACAAAAAACAATAAATAAATAGGAAGACAAAAACATACACATTTTAACACATACATTCAAACACCCTGTCCTGTCAGTGATGAGCAGCCCTCAGTAAATGAAATGGTCAGTAATGAACTCTATCCCTACAACCTTGTTCAATAATCTAATGGTTGTAGGGATGAAAGATCCAGAGTAACGCTTTGTTTTTGTCCTGACAGAATAGTAGCACCTCCCAGAGGGCATTAATGAAAATTCACCACTTAAAACATGGTCAGGTTGACTAATGATACTTTTAGCCTTTTGGACTGCCTGTTTGTTAAACAGAGCACTCAGACTATTTAGCTGTGTTCCAATGATCTTTGATGACGTGTTAACAATACTGCTGAGACTGTTCTTGTCTTTGACTGAAAGGCTATTGAACCAGCATAAAAAAGAGAAAGTTAAGAGACTCTCAATAAAAGACTGATAAAAGTTACGTAAAATGGTTTTAGAGACACTGAAGGAGTTAAGCTTCCTCAGCAAATGAATTCTCTGTTGTCCCTTTTTGACAATTGTCTCAGTGTTTATATGGAACATGAGCTCACTGTCAAATATTGTACCTAAGTACTTGTAAGAATCAACAATTTCCACATCCCCCCATGACACTTGCTATTGGTTCTGCTTTTGACCTCCTAAAATCAATTATGAGCTCTTTTGTTTTGGCTACATTTAAATCTAAAAAAATATCGTCGCACCACTTCACAAATGAGGTCAATGCTAGCCCGTGACTGGAATGTGGGCCTTGAAATAAAGATAGCAGTGCAGTGTCATCTGAAAACTTGACTAAGTGACTTCCTTGTTGGGAAGTCCTGCAGCTGTCGGTGTACAAAATAAAAAGTAAAGGAGAGAGAACACAGCCTTGCGTTGCCTTGATAGTTAACCATTTACAAATACTCGCTGTATTCTATCTGTTAAAAAAATTAAAAGTAGCAGCAATAGTTGATTAGATAGCTGGAAATCATTTGCTAATCTCTCAATCAGGATATGTGGCTGCATTTTGTTAAAAGCAGAAGAAAAATATGTGAATAAAAGCCTAACATGGGACCCAGGCTTCTCCAAGTGTTTATATGCTGTATCTAAAATAAAGAGTTTCGCATCGTCCACACTTCTACCAGTTTGATAAGCAAACTGTAATGGATCCAGTTTACCAGTGACCAAGGACATTACTTCAGCTTTAAGAATTTTTTCAAAGATTTTCATCACCAAGGATGTAAGAGCTACTGGTCTAAAATCTTTCAACTCCTTGGGTTTACTTAATTTAGCTAGTGGGATTATGGTGGAGCTCTTCCATATCTGGGGAATATGGCCCTCTTTTGCACACATATTGAAGAGGCAGGTGAAAACTCCACTTAGTTGGTCTGCACAGAAGCGTAATGTGCGCCCACTAACAGCATCGGGACCAGCAGCCTTCCTAATATTGACCTTCTTAAACAAGGATGTGACTTGTTCCTGAGGAATCATTATGTCATTATTAGGAACCAAAGTGTTTTTCAGCATAGAAATATTGTCAGAGAAGTCAAATGATTCAAAACGTGAGTAAAATAAATTAAATGCATCAGGAAGATCACATGACTCAACCCCTTGAACAGAAATAGGCACTCTCCTTTCAGTTTGTTGATTTAGAGATGCCATTGATTTAATTCTCCGCCAGGCAGCTCTAAGATCCCCCCCCCCCCACTGTATTGTTCTACTACTTTCCTTTTGTATTTAATTTTAGCTTTCCTGATCTCATTTTTTTTACTTCTTTGGACACTGCTTTGATCTCCCAAATGTCCCCAGTATAGAAAGTCCTCTTTTTCTTGTTGATGACAGATTTCAGTTCTTTCGTCACCCATGGCTTATTGTTCGGAAAACTGACCGTTGTCTTAGTGGGGATAACCATATCCTCACAGAATGTGACATAAGATGATACAATGTCTGCAAGTTCATCAATGTTATCACACCCCTCCTGAAAGCACTCCCAATCCGTGCATTCAAAACACGCTTGGAGTGAGGAAATACTATCCTCTGACCAGACTTTCACACTTCTCTCTTCATGCTCCAAGCGTCTGAAAGAGGGTTTGCTGAGACTTATCTAACATAAAGCAGTTAAAATGTCTGACAAAGGAAGCCAGATGGAGGACAATGTCGGGCTAGATACTAAAAGAAAGATCAAGTTAACTCCAAAGGCACTTGAAGAGAAGCTTGATAAGTACATGACCCAAAGAAACTCAAAGGTGTTTTAGCACACCTTGTCTCCAAAGCAGAGGAAATTGAAAAATTAATGAGTGATGATTCCAATGCACATGTTGTAGAGGATCACTTGAGAGAATACTCAAAATTACTCAACGAGTTTATTGAAGTGAATAATGCAATAAGTGAACTGTTGCCAGAAAAAGAAAGAAAAGCTGACCAGCAGTATTGGAGTGAGCTTAATCTCACTAAATATGAGAACTTTTTGTCCACATTAGAGCAGTGGATAATAGAAGTAAAACAGCAAGCAAAGGCTGCCCCTGAACAAGCAGCCACTGAACACGAGGCTCCAGAGGATTGCGCCACGACACAACAAGGTGAGTTTGCGACTGAAAAGCCTGCTGCCGAAGAGCCTACTACTGAAGAAGCGCATCCGGATGACAGTGCGTTCATGATACAACAGAAGCATGGTTCAGTCCTAGCACGAAGTGTATGCAGTAGATACTCAAAGGGATCCAATGTCTCATCTCATGCTTCATCGTCTATGCCTAAGAAAGAGGAAGCTCGCTGAGCAGCTTTACTGGTGCGTGCAGAAGCACTCGAGAAGAAAGAAGCACTGCAGTTGTAAGAGGCTCAAATAGAAGCGCAGCTCGCCGCACAGGAAGCACATCTTGCTGCACAGCTGAAGATTCAGAAAATTCAGATGAAAACTCAAATGGAGAAACTAGATTTCGAGACTGCTCTTGCAGAGTCCACAGCAAAGCTACAGGTTCTGGAAGAGTATGAGAACATGGAAGATGGGATGCATTCATACCTGAACAAGAACATGCAAGCAGCTGCAGCTATCCCACGTCATGGTCCAGACGTCAGACCAAAGTCAACTAGCTATCCTCGAACAATCCCAGATAACCGGGCGCTTCATGTTGCAGCTAGGCACACGCCTCATGTACAAGTGAAGAAAGAAAACGACAATGTTGCAAGCCTGCGTCATGGTGCAAGCGCACATGCTGGTGCAAGCCCACGTCCTGGTGCAAGCACACGTCCTGTTGCAAGCACAAGTTCAGGAGCAAGGCAAGTTGAACTAGGAGAGGTGATCCTGAAACAGAAGGATATCACTGAGATGTTAGTCACACAACAAAGACTAGCTAACTTACCTCAACGCAAATTTCCTGAATTCAGTGCAGTGTTTCCCCCAGAAAATTGGTTAGTCAAGGTGGTGAGGCTTCGAGTCTGTCCCTGGGGGGCGGCGTGGCGTGGCGTGGCGGGGGGGGGGGGGGGGGGGGGGGGGGGGGGGGGGGGGGAGGTTGGGGTCTGGGGGCGGCGCCACTCGCGATGTCACGCGGGGGGAGGTGTTGGCGGGGTTTGATGTCACGCACGGCACGAATACTGTTTCGGGGGTTTGGGGACATTACATTACATTACATTAACGAAAAAGAGAAACCAAATGGAGTGCAAAATTGACTGGCTACCTATGACTACCCATGGCACATTTTGCAAGTCTTGTCCTTGCAGGCCATCCTTCTCGGTTTTTCAAAAAAGAGTTCCAGTGCCCTGTTGTAATTAAACTGCCCTACTGGTGGCCCATTTATGCTTGGGTTGCTGCTGACGTCATAGTGCTGCCCCCTGGTGGTGATCTACCGCTGCTGGTGGACAACCTGGGCTTGGAGCCATTGAAACCCATTCAAAACTTCATTTTTTCGATCTGACACAGAATATTTTTAATTATACCTAAAGACACACCATTGGACTTGTTTGAAAGCTGAGAACCTCAGCTTTCCATAACTGAAAGCGGTATTTTCCTAGCATCTACCAATCCGAAGGTAGCCCACTTTAAGTGCGGAATTACTTTTCTAAAGATAGCGTTTTGTTTCCTTGGAAACGGACGCGGTTTATGTGTTACGCATACGCTATTTGACTCGGTTTTGCACTATTATGGATGAATTTCTAATCTTGACATGTTAATGGACAATCTATGCGAATTTCATAATGTGTTTTTATGTGATATGGGAGTAAATGTGTTTACATCCCGTCTGGGATTTGTTAAACTAGCTGGCCCGCTAGTTAGCTAGCAAGTGCTAGGTCTCTACACTACATCATGTCAAAAGTGGAAAGATTTGCCGACACTCAAGGCTGTGGATATAATGAACTGGTTCTGTGAATGTTCTCAGAATGTTTTGCTTTGACAAATTGCTGATATTATAGCATTACATCCAAATCCTGGTGTTTCTTTGTTTATGCTTGGGCCATTGAGACAGATCGATTCTAATATCTATTACCAGAGAGAGTTTATTTCTGCTATTACTTACTTGCTAGCTAACTAGCGAACTAGCTAACAAATCCCAGACGGGCGTACTGTTAACACATTTTACTCCCATGTTACATAAAAACGCATTTTGAAACTCGCACAGATTGTCCATTAGAATGTCAAGATTAGAAATTCATCCGTAATAATGCAAAACCGAGTCAAATAGCGTATGCATAACACATAAACCGCGTCCGTTTCCAAGGAAACAAAACGCTATCTTTAGAAAAGTAATTCTGCACTTAAAGTAGGCTACCTTCGGATTGGTAGATGCTAGGAAAATACCGTTTTCAGGTATGGAAAGCTGAGGTTCTCAGCTTTTAACACTAGAACTACCACGGAGGGGTTAATTGACCTTTTTACCTAAAAGCCCCACAAGAGGGTCATTTGACCCTTTGGACCCCCTGCGGACAGTCCTTTTGTTGTGGAAATGTGGCTGTTAGCAGCTCACAGCTGTCACTTGAGACACAGAGTGTGTGTGTGTGTGTGTGTGTGTGTGTGTGTGTGTGTGTGTGTGTGTGTGTGTGTGTGTGTGTGTGTGTGTGTGTGTGTGTGTGTGTGTGTGTGTGTGTGTGTGTGTGTGTGTGTGTGTGTCATTGAGAGTAAATATCTATTTACTGTCAATGGTGTGTGTGGATCATTTCCAATGCCTGTTGAGTGCTGTATTTCTGCATCTTCGTTCCTTGGAGAGGAGCTTCTTTCACCGCAAAATTCTTGAGGTAAATGAAGCAGTAGTCCATATGCACTGGTATTTATCCATCTAACAATTGCCAGGTTGCATTCACATGAGTCGTTATGGTCACATGGCATGGGAGATTCACACGTTACAGTTTTTCTCGAATGACATTCTCAAAACAACACGGACAAATCCCCAAACCAACTTGCAATTTCCCAAAACAGAATGGCATTTTTCATTGCTTTCATCAGATATCAAATGCTTTGTACATGTCTCAAATGTTTAGTACATCTCTGCAGATGGATATGTACAAATACGCTTCAGTTGACACATTCAGCATACATTTAGCACATTTTCCAAATAAATTGACCTTGCTTATCTAAACGAATTAGATAATTCTCAGTCTAATGGTTGCCCTCTCCAAAACACGTCAGCATTATTTCATTGTGTAAGTCATCATATGCAAAGTGGTCTACGCAATTCCCAAAACAGTCAAGGACATCATATTTTAAGAATTTCATTACATAGTAAATTCATGACAGTGTTCAACAGGTCAGATGGTATTGTAACTTTACTAGTTAGTAGAAAATAATTTTACAACCGTGTATACTACAGTTTCCTCTGTTATTTGGCTAATTTCATGACATTGTTTCAAACGACATTCTGTTTTGAACAATTGCTAGTTGCTTTGGCATTTGTTCATGTTATTTTGAGAATGTTATCTCTGTTTTGAGAAATGAGCCAAACCCATGAGAAACCTGTGATATATGGGCATTACTTTCTGTATATGAATTTACAGTAAAGAAAGTTATTGATAAATGTCCTTGGTAAATTATCTGCGTTGTCAAACTTCAATGGTTTCACTCACTTTTTCATTTTTATACATAGTCGAAATCTGTTAGCTGAACGTAGATAAAACACCTAACCATTTTGACTGGCAGTGCTTACACAATGGCAAAGGGACAATGTATTTTGGGGGTACTGATGATATATATGGGGAAGAAATTTAGTTTTGACACATGGGTAAACTGTTTTTGGGGTGATATGAGCAAGTGATGAGGATCCATGTAGTTATGCTGAACCATCCAGTTTATTTTGACAGAAGGACTAAATTAATGCAAATGAGCCAAAGCAATTGAGAAGGATCTATGCCATTTTGATGGTACTGACTATTTATATGTGAGACGGTTTAGTGCTGATGCAAGAATTAGGTGTTTTGGGAGGTATATGACATTTTGCTAGTTATCTGAACTGTTGTGCAGAAGTGTAAGAATGTTTGGCCAAATGACCCAATGGTTATAGGAATGTCATCTCAGTTTCAAGAAATGAACCAAACCAATCGAGAAAAACTGTAATTCAACCATTATCTGGTTGCAGTCATATGATTCGTCATGATCACATGGGACATTCACACGTTCATTGATGACTTATATGAAGAAAATGTGCTGACATGTTTTCAGGACAACCATTACACTGAGAATCAACCAATTGGGATAGATCAGCAAGGTACATTCATTTGAAAATTCTACTAAATGTAAGCTGATTGTGTTACTGTAGGATACTTGTACAACCATTTGCAAGGATGTACTAAATGATTGAGACATGTACAAAAGCATTTGAAATTTGATGAAAGCAATGATAAATACCAATCTGTTGTGAGGAACTGCAAATTAGTTTTGAGATTTGTCCATGTTTTGGCAATGACATCTCAGTTTCAAGATATGAGCCACACCAATGGAGAAAAACTGTAACACACTGTCCGCCAAACTGTGCTATCTGTCTTACCTGTGGTGATTTTGGAGGCTGACAGCCCTTGGGAAGAAGCTGTCTGTCCCTGTTTGACTTGGCTGGCACTGTAAGGTGTGACCCCCTCACCCCTCACCCCACACACGGCCCCTAACAGCCTCATTACCATAACAAAATGAGTGATTAGTGTATTAGGTAAAAGCCGCCGGGTCAAATGACCCCTCTCTGGTACTTCTAGGTAGGCAGAAAAATCCTGGTAGTTCTAGTGTTATTAAGGTCTAATTAAAAATATTCTGTCGAACATCGAACAAATGTACTTTTGAATGGGTTTCAATGGCTCCAAGCCAGGGTTGTCCACCATTTCAAATTCGCGCGCTCCAGTGAAGGGGCATTCTGACGTAACTGCAACCCAAGAATTGTTTCAAAATATGGCCTCGAGGATGGACACACATGGCGTAGTAATAAATCCGACCACTAGGTGTCACAATTTAGTCCAACCGATGTTGTCCTAGTGCCTGCGCTTGAACATGCATTACAAGTTTTTTTTTTTACAAGTTTTTTTTTTTTTTTTGCCCTCGGACGCATTTTTTTTTTTTTTTTTAGGGAACGTAGCCAAGGCGGGGGTGGGGTTTAGTCAAGGCGGCCGCCTTGATAAGAAAGCGCTGGGGGAAAGCCTGCAGTGGTGATCCTCTTGAGTTCCTGCCATTCCTGAGGGCGTTCGATCACATCATTCACAGTCGTACAGACAGCGATGCAGATCGTCTGTATTATTTAGAACAATTCACCGCAGGTGAGCCAAGAGAATTGGTGAGAAGTTACCAACACATGAGCGCACAAGAAGGTTACGAGGAGGCAAGAAGACTCTTGACTTATCACTATGGCAATGAGCAGAGAATATCCGCAGCTTACGTCGACAAGGCTGTCAAATGGCCTCACATCAAAGCAGAAGATGCTAAGTCACTACACAGCTTCTCTATCTTTCTCACAGGGAGCAACAATGTGATTAACAACTTGGAGTACCTAGCAGGCTTGTACGAAATTCAGAATTTCTGAATTTAATTCAATTCAGGACGTGGAATTGAATTTGAATTGAATTGACTCCACCCCTACAGGATGTTGAATTGAACTGAATTTGAATGACAGGAAATGGAATTCAAAATGGAATTGAAACTCACTGCAATTCAGGAAGTGGATGAACACACAATTTTGTGTTTTCAAAATAATAAAATACAACAATAACAGTGTAACAGTGTTAACAAAAAAAGTACAACAGTGTTAACAAAAATATTGCTAATCAATTTAACTACAAATGAAGATTTCAGATGCAAAACCCACTAACTCCATTTCTGAAGACCTGCACTTATATATGTTTAGAGAACACCGTTGTTGGTTTGGTTTACAATCATATACTTGATAATACATATAAATAGTTATATTACATAAATAACAAAACAAGTATGCAACTTTGATAGCTTTGTATTAAATAAAAATGAATTAAGATTATTTTCTGAAAAGGCACTTAGGGGGTTTTGCATCTGAACTCTTCAAATATTCAGCATTCAAAATGATATAACAATGACAAGTACATGTATACCACGCAGGCCCCCATTGTGATTTTCAGTAGTGGCATGTATAATAATGAGTGTTATGCAGGGCCTACAGATGACTTTCACAATTCTTATTTTGTATGTACCAAAAAGTATGTAAATATTACCACATAGGGTCTACAGAAAATAGAGAACTAACTCAAAATGGAAGTTAAAAAACCCTGAAAATCAAATAATGGCCCATCTAAATACTAAAACACTGCTAGCAAGCAGTCCAACAGGTGTCCTAAAGCTAGATTTATGCTTCGAACGCATAGAATCTGCGTCCGTCCGTTTTCTGTCTATGCGAGTCCACTTGATGTAGATTTTCATAGAGAAATACAAAAGCATAAATACAAAAGCATAAATACAAAAGCATAAATACAAAAGCATATTTCATAGAGAAATACAAAATCATAGTAAGAGTATGTTTTTGAGGGCCTGGGTGGGCCCCTCACTGGCGCACAAACACATCTGGGCATGGGGGATGGTAATACTGGGAATATTGGTGGTAATTCTGGGGAAGGGGGGAAGGTTTGCTGACCAGAGACAGGGACACCCGACACTAACAATATCCTTATTTGGGCATCGGCCAAAACCAGGGCTCCACTTTTGGGGTATATAGCCTTTTGTCCAAGGCAGAAGGGACACACAATCTGGACAAGCACGACGGCTTGGGGTTCTAGAGGAGACTGATCAGTTTCCCTGGTGTCATGATGCAGCTCGGGTCAGTAGGTCTTCTGCTCTTTGACTGTTTTTCATTGTACTTGTGTGGCAGAGAGCGGAATAAATGTTGTACTCCCTTTCACATAGATTTTTTGAGTAAGTTTGATTATTTCTGGTATTTAGATATTCGGTGGGATTCATTTTCCACAACATAATGGTGGCCAGTACGGGGACAGTTGACTGTGGTTATTGTTGTTAGGGTGCCTTCCATTTTCTCGGAGCAGCAAACCCTCTGGCCGGCGCCACAAAAAAGTGAACTTTTGTTCTGATAATTCGGAAAGTGCCAGCGAGGTGGGCTGCTCTGATCAGGGTGGGTGCTTCATGCAACATGACCTCATGCTGTTCCGAACAAGGTTTAAATTGTGAAGGGAGTAATATGGCCCGAGCTGCTATCATCACTGGGTGTGTGTGGACAAGGCGGGTCCTTGTTGTTTTGTGTCTGTTTGTTTGTTTGTTTGTTTGTTGAGTGCTCGGGTAATGGGGGGTATTATTTTACGGGGCTTACCGCGTGGTTTGTTATTTTGCGGGGTTTGCCGCACAAGTTTTTATTTTGCGGTTCTACCGTGTAAGTTGTCTCAGGTCGTGGCCGTCCTACCCACGGAATTAAATTAAATTGCTCGTTATAAACGTGGTCGTTCAGGTCTTGCCCGTCTAAGCATGGTAATCAATTTAATTTGGCAGTTTAACTGCGGTTTGGAGTACTCTGGTTATTTATTGTAGTAAGGTACCGAGGAGTGGGGGTGTGTGGCCCGGGCCAAGACGGTGTGTGAGGGTGTGTGTGTGTGCGTGTGTGAACTAACCCTACTTACCACTAACCGTGTGTTTGGAAAAAGTGTTGGATGTGTGTTTTTGAGAGGACCGGTGTGAATGAACTGTGACTGACGTTGTGACTGATGTTTCATTTTGCTTGAGGGTAATGCCCTCTGAGGAGTAGGAGTAAGATGTAGTAATGGTGATGTTTCACAACAAGTAGGTAAAGAAGTAATGGTGAAGTTTATGGTGTATTATGAGATGTAGAAGTGCATTTGTTTTGTGCCAGTGAGTGGGCCAGCTTGGGTGGCAGGCTTGTCCCATTTCCTTGGTCAGGAGCATACAACATAAGGCCGAGCGAGTTTAGTCTCTTTGTCTCACCTACTTTCTACCCTTCTGGTTAATTAATATAAAATTCCCAGCCAGTCCTTTGCGTTCTGTGTAATGTTAAAACATAAGGCTAATCTTGCCAGTCGACATGGGAAGGTGTCTATAAGTCTTCCCTGGTCTTTTGCCATTCCCCCACATACTCCCCACAGCACCCTCCCGCAGCTCTCTCTTTCTTTCTCTCTCTCTCTCTGCGAAACATGACACCGGCCACTCCGTGGTCCGTCTTGTGTTTTCTTTGCTCCGTCCATCATGAGATCTCCTTACTGGTAAGTATAATGCTCTTTATTTTCCTTCGCATTCCTATGGAGGCTTCTACCTCCCCCCACTCCTTCCCCTATTGGACGTGTTATTGTAAGGAGATGCAAGTCCATAGACTAAAGCATTGAATATGCAAGTGCCTGACATGCGAGATGTCTGTTTTCCCCACAACTCTACTTGCTAAGGGTGGGGTCAAACCCCCTCCGCCATAGAGCAATCCTTACCCCCAATTATAGAGTTGGGCCCCCAAACTTTACCATGATAAAGCCCCATATACCGATAGATTCCAACTAAGGCCCCATAACGATAGTAATAATGAATAACAATGATATAAATGATGTTTAGAGATGCAATAGGTTAGGCTACTATAATGCAGTTCTTCCCTAAAGTAAAATTGATTCGCTTGTTTTTGGTTGATTGTGATGTGCATAAGTTAATGATCTTAATATATATTAGTTATTAATTTTGCCATGCTTTTCCTTGCAAGTTGCTGGGGGTCTCCGGCCCCAACTTTGAAAAATGAATGCATTAGAGGCAAATGAATCAACCCAAACTGGGCACTTGGGGTCCTGCTGGTTGAAAACTGCGGACCAGTGTCGTGTTATTACAAGAACCCCCAGGCACGGTACCTAATCACTTCCAGGTGGTGGTGAGAACGGGGGTGGGTCACGCTAGAGATGGGCCCCTACTGGGGTAGGCCCATTTAATGTACTGCTTTGTTATTATGATGATGATGATGATTATTATTATTAGTATTAGTATTATTATTAGATGACAATACAATATAGGCTTAGGTCACTCTATGACCAACATGGTCCTGATCATTTAGAATGCATGTGATGGCTTAATAATGCTCCGACATGCCCCCTCCGACGGTACACACATCTCCCTTGGGCAAAAGAAGGTGCCTAGCACACCAGCCCTGTGGGAGGCAACCCCCACATTCCTCCTCCTCCTCTCTCCCTCCGAATTGGTAACATGACCCATGTGCAATTGGAGGATGAGGCCTCCCATCCCCTCACAAGGCAGGACAGGACTTCTGCCCGCTTGCCCCCAGTGCTATGGCGCAGAAAAACACAGGCATACCCCCTGATACTAGACTTTACTCCACCTACCGCATGATGTTATGAGCCACGCATGGGATGTGGCAAACAATCCAATAAATGAGTAGGCATGCACCGATACCGTTGATGAGTAGGCTACGGTCCTTACAGTGCTTATATTATGGTACTGATGTTGAACCCATGTTTAGGATAGTCGGATATTACTAAAATATTTTACTAGTTATTATTGTTTATATATTTGCATGAACATCTCTGCAACATTCTTGCAAATTAACTAGAGTGGAACGGTCAATGTTAGAAGTCAAGAAAGATTTGTAACAGTTACAAAAGGACTGATTGTGTATTGGGAGAGTAACGAGCAGAGTGACCAAACAGACCGGCGCACAGCGCACCAGATGTCCCATATTAGACGACTCAGTGGGACGACCTCTCACAGGGTCATGGTTTGTTTTTACGCAGGAAATGTAATTAAGTGAAACAGTGAGGTTTTGTCTGCATCCACAAGTTTCTAGTGGACTGCCTAACCCGAATGTGACAATGAGTGGATGGATCTAGTTGCATTTGACATTTTAACCGTCTTGTGCAAATTGGCCATGTTAGGATAACGCAAAATAAGTCAGGTGAAATTAGGACATTGTCTTGACAATGTGTTGTCTAGGCTGCCGTGGAGTGATACTCATATCTTACTTTAAGCCATTTGGATGACGTAACTAATTTGATAGGCCTACATGTATTTGTAGTAAAATGTTATATCGCCAACAGACATTTTAGGGGTGGGCGCGGCAGATTATAATAATGACCGGAGAGATGGAGGTTAAGAAACATACAGAAGTCTCAAGAACACATCTCCGACATCGTGGGGAACAATTCCCATTATATATAACTTTTCTCCTCCCACAGGAAATCCTTTGTTGTTTGTTTCTTCTAGTGGTTCCTTGGGAAGGGTTGTCATGAGTCATCACCCTTTTCCTAGCCACTTTAGCCGTGATTAACCTCTGACCTTTGACAATCACTGAGTCTGCAGCTGTTTCTGAATTTCACCATCCTTAAGTTATGAGACATTAGATACATGCTATTATAAACAGAGCTCTTTTGTCTTGGCCGCCAGCTGCACACGTCTGGCCTAAATGTACGCGGGACTAGTATATTGATTATCTGGGTTAGTAACCTAGCCCAACAGTACCTTTCCACACATGAATATGCACGAGAGGCAACATCACTCAGCAACTAAACAGAAGCCCCGTGCCATAAGAAAAAAAAACAGATAAACCACTGAGTGCAGTACGTGCTCCCGGCCCAGAGTGGGACTTTGATTGATGTGTGCAGGGCAGGCAAGTGTGAGTGTGTATGGGTGTGTGCGAGAATGTGCATGCATGTGTGTTTGCCGGTGGCCCCTATTACAAATGCAATTCAAGGTGTCAACAGGGTCTCATGTCCATATAGTGCCCAATATATTGAAAAAATCACAAGATAAATTATCTCTTGTGCTCATTTTATCTCTCATTATTTGCTAATCTGCATGTAGATTTAAACCATTTTGTTTTATGCCATTCCCGTTGTAGTTTGCATCCCCTAGTCGGTAGTCTGCATCCCCTGCAGTCTGTATCCCCTATGCATATTTCCCGGCGCTTTATTTCACTGCGATTGATGGTCAAAGACTGAGTAAAATTACACAGAAGCCTACAAAGCCCAATTCCTAATTTAAATAATATAGTGGAAGCCATGCAGTACAAGTGGCCTTTCTTATTCTGATATCTTATGTATCAGACCTAGTAACAGTCAACACCCCCTCCAGGTCCCTCAGGTCAGGAGAACAACCTCTCCTCGCTATGCCAAGCTCCAGGCTGGAAACCCCAGGAGACAGAGCATGTGCAGTAGTAATAAGCCCCAAACTTGGAAGGACCTGCCACTCCGCTTGTCCCCCTCCTGGCTGCTACCAAACTGATCTCAAAACTCACTTTTATGCAATAGCGTTCCCACCTGTGTGATCTCGATATGTACCCTTTTTTGTTTCTATTTTTCTATTTTCTTTTTCTTTCTGAACTGGGTCAGCCCTTTGTCATGTAGGCTACAGTAATAGATGCGCCTGCGCAAGTACTATGTGAGGTACAGTAATCAGATCCTTTACCCCCTTAGCTTTTAGAATAATATTTTATGAAACTGTCATTTTATGCTCTGCCCTAGTAACTTATCCCCTAGTTATACATTACTCTCACAATTATGATAGGTCACCTTTTTCCTACATGCTCAGTTTTAGATAGTCCTTATGGTGACTATTCCTCTTTTACTGTCAGGTTAACTTTATTTGTACTGTGGTCTCACAGTAGGCCTATCTGTGGTGTATGAGATCTTTCAATTCCTTTTACTAGCATTTGGACAGTTAATTAATGCCTTAGCGTGACATAAAGTAAAATGTTTGTTATGGGCAGCTTTGCTGTCTGTTTGTCTGTGTTTGTCTCAATGTGTCCGTCTGTTTGTAAGGATAAATGCCATCAGCATGAATGTGTTTTGTGTGCGACACCCCGGTTGAGTGAGTTTGAATGAGTGCAGATATTGTGTGTCTGAGCTGTGAGTGCTTCACTGTGTCCAGTGAGGTCATATTCTTTGTGTGTGAAGTGTGTCGAAGGAAGGACAGTCTGCGTTGGCGTGAACCTCCAGAATGGCGAAGGGACATTTGACTGTCTTAACGGAAAAAAAAGAACATGTTCAGTTACTGCAAATTTACCATTGAGCACCGGTTTTTATTCTGTCACATGGAGAACGCCTACGTCAACCTGAAGGGTTGTCCTTATATCCTTTAATTTTATTTCACACCTTTTATTTCACAATTTATTGCTTTGGTTTGTGAGAACTCAGCTGTCAACTTGTATGCTCAAGTGTCAAATATGCAATTTCGAACAATTCGGCTTAGCGACTTGTACAAGTTTCAATAGTCTAATGGTTTAAGTTTTGGATACTGATTATTTCAAAGGTTACCTTTACTGAAGGTAGGCTACTTTATTTTTCCTCCCCCTTCTTTTCTTTTAGCCCGTTAAGACGCAGCATTATTGAAGTGTTGATGACACTTCTTACAGACATTCTTACAGACACTCCTCTCTCCGGTTTGTTTTGTTATTTCAAATCTGTGATTTAGTTGTTTATTGTATTTCTCAGTTTCTCTCCGTATGGGTTTTGTTTTGTTTCACCGATGGTTTATAGTTATGTCAATGTCCTGGAATGGGTGAGATATAACCTTGCATCTTATATACTCCTTTTTGTTTCAATTATGATGAGCAGTTCTGCCTTATTTCCATTGCTTTCAAAAGTGTTTATGTGCCACAGCTTCAAGCCCAGACATCCTCTGCCCCATGGAAGGAATTCATGGGCGTCTTCTCCCAGAGCCGGCCCCCACCATCCCGGCCGACACAGACATCAGGGTGTGGCAAGCTGTAGGCCTATTGGTGGATCCGTGGCCCCCGTACAAAACATGCTGAGGCTCCTATATGAACATCAATCTCTCTCTCTCTCTCTCTCCCTCCCTTTTGACATCATCTCTCCCTCTCTCTCCCATCTCTCTCCCTATCGACACCAAGGCCGTCTGGTCTGTCCCTTGCCTACAGTATGACGCCTCCGGTGCGCTTCAGCATCCCTGCTTCACCGGGCGACAGTGCCTGGTACAGTGCCCCACATCAGAAGAAGATGGACACAACACACTCCACCTGTGTGTGTTCCTCGTATGTTTACCTAAGTCGGGGAAGGCCCTGGCTGCAGCATCACGGCATAATATGCTTCTCAGAACTGCCTGCAACTCCTTTTTTGTGTTTGCAGTCCGTCACATTCATAGGGGGTCTGCGCGGGGTGCAACGTGCTCTGCCGCGGTGGGCCCCTCGGCTGCCATCGGACCAGTACATTGGTCACTACATTCCTGGTACTGTTTGCATGAGCAAGTGGAAAACAGACAGTGGTAAAGACTGGTGTGAGTGCTAACGCTTCAAACATTGGGCGTGGAACCCAATGTGGACACTGGACACTATCAGAAACTAAGGTGAAACAAAAAGACTGTACTCTGGAAACGCTGAAAAGACTGAAGTTACAAAACCAAAAACAAAAATCCTCTGGTTGTACTGAATTGTATACTGCTTTGCATGTTACAATGTGATTCTGTGGTAATGTCTGCATAACATGTGTTTTAATTGGATAGTAGGTATAATTGTCTTCAAACCAGGTATATAGATCTCTGTATACAATGTGATTGTTTTGTATATCGCAGGGCATAGCTACAATGCTAAATATGAGTGCCAATTAAAGTTGTTTATGTGAAATGTGTAACTGGGAAGTAGGTTCAGGTTGGGGTTTTCCCCTCCTGCCTGTTTTCCACTCCATGATATAGTAGTGGTTTTTCGGGCAAAGGGTTTTTTTACTCCAATCTGAACCGTGGAATAACCCTAGGAACCTGAGTGTCAGCTGATAAGGGATCTATGGGCGGAATTAGACACCAGACGGGGTTAAGATAAATTCACCATCCTGAATCAGGGATTTTGGGTTCAAGTCCCATGTAAAGTATCCTAGGGGGGTAAGAATTTAAGCCTTTAGAGCCATATTTGGCCCAAAGGAGGAAGCTGACACCTTGGTCATATGGGAAAATGGAATTGTAGGTCTATGAAAAAACATGTAAGAAACCTATGTGGGAGGGAAGTGTGTTATAGGAGGGATTATGGTATCAGAGGAGGGTGTCCACCTTGTTAAGTAGATTCTCCACAAGTGATGAAATCTTTCATTCTTTGCATATTTCATAATACGGACTTGATAATAGGAGAGGGGTGGATCTCTGCTTGACATGTTTTGTCATTTAGGTTTAGGGCTAATTTTTTTAACAATAGCATGGTCCTGGTGGTTGGGTCAGGCGGAGCTAACAGGGTGATGGGGTCTCGGTCAGTGCCCGACCAACACCGCTTTGCCGCAGGGTGAGTCTGTGGTCCAAGGTCATTAAGGCGAAGTGGTGGATCTCCACGAAAGAGTAATGGGTGGTGTCAGAGTCCCAGCAGGATGTTGGACACCACTGCAACCACCCCAATGTACAACTGGAAGTCATGATTTGGGCCTGGTAGCAACCCTCTACTTGCATGGCAAAAGAGGGAACCGCCTCCTGGAAACAACTCAGCCCACATCAGGATCCGAGTGGTCTTGACCAGCATGGCAGAGAGGCACTACCATCGCAAGAGGTGACTATGGATGCAGGTTGTCCCCTGGTCTCCGAGATAACCCGAGGTTTCCAATGCTCCGCCGAGCCTTTCACCTGACCACACCATATTTACTCATAACATACATATCTGAAACCAGTAGAGGTATAACCTAAGTAGTGTCCACCTCTTTGCTATCCTCAAGCGCGTCAACTCCCTCTCGAGTTAGTGAGGCTATGAAAGCCTCAGAGGAGGGACTTGATGTAGATTTTCAAAGAGAAATACAAAAGCATAAATACAAAAGCATAAATACAAAAGCATAAATACAAAAGCATATTTCATAGAGAAATACAAAATCATAGTAAGAGTATGTTTTTGAGGGCCTGGGTGGGCCCCTCACTGGCGCACAAACACATCTGGGCATGGGGGATGGTAATACTGGGAATATTGGTGGTAATTCTGGGGAAGGGGGGAAGGTTTGCTGACCAGAGACAGGGACACCCGACACTAACAATATCCTTATTTGGGCATCGGCCAAAACCAGGGCTCCACTTTTGGGGTATATAGCCTTTTGTCCAAGGCAGAAGGGACACACAATCTGGACAAGCACGACGGCTTGGGGTTCTAGAGGAGACTGATCAGTTTCCCTGGTGTCATGATGCAGCTCGGGTCAGTAGGTCTTCTGCTCTTTGACTGTTTTTCATTGTACTTGTGTGGCAGAGAGCGGAATAAATGTTGTACTCCCTTTCACATAGATTTTATGAGTAAGTTTGATTATTTCTGGTATTTAGATATTCGGTGGGATTCATTTTCCACAACACACGCCCCCCTCTCAGAGGCTCTGCGCCCGTCGTCGAGCGCCTCGAAAAAATTCTAACTATCCGTCGGACGGACGCGGAGTACGCAGACAAAAAGGCGCTATGATTGGTCGTCTCGCTACTTCCTTGTTCTGTTCTTGTGGCAGCGCAATGCCAGTAGTTTGCGAGAGCAGAGCTGTATTCTGTTAAAAACTTTATTAATGCCTTATGTGTAAATGTGTGTAAATACACGAAGCTACAAGCTAAGTAACAAACAATGCATCAGTTGAACACTCGTGGCACAATGCCTGCGGTTTTACTACCGTTCCTCCACCGAATGTAAACACACATCGGCAGAATCAACTGTCTTTACATGCTTGCATTTTCTGCTCGTGAAAACAGACTGGGTATGTCAAATAATGATACCAGTGCATTGCCTTTGCAATTTGTGTGAAAATACCTAGCTAACCGGGATAGAAAGCAACATTGCTTAATAATGACCGCAGTGCTTACAATGTAGTGAAAGTAGCCTAATCGCGCAATTTCAAATGTGGCTCGCGACGAGACCTCGGACCTCGCAGAACTCGCAGATGCATGAATACAATGTTGGTTCGTGGCCACTCCCACGCGAGTTTTGACGAGCGCAGTTGCAGAAGTCTAATCTGACCTTAAGGGGGCTATAATTTACTCTTCCCACCCACCTTGCAGTGCTGGGAATAGACACATGCTTATAAATATATAGCGCCATCTAGTGTTCCTATTTTGTCATAACTTTGGGTTTCTTTGAATTTTAATCTACACCGCCACCCAGGGATGGGCAAAGACACCAACTAAATGTATTTCCAAATACAATACAAAATCCACAGCTCTAAAATGTTACAAATATGTTACAAAATACAAAACAGTAACTGTATTATTTTCAAATACACAAAATACAACAAAAACTGTGACCATTACTAGGTATGTCGGTGTGTCCTGAATTTCATGCAAATAAGTCTGGCTAGTTGGTGTAGTGGTTAGAGTCCCATTTTTGCATACCAGAAGATCCAGGTTCGAGTCTCGGCAGGGAAACTCAATTTCCCTTCGGTACACAAACAATGGCTTGTATGGCATGACCAAAAATAACAATTCAATTCACTTAAGTAATAAAAGGTAGGCCTACTTTAAACCACTCAAACTCCTGTGTAACCATCATTTCCAGTCATTGAACAAACAATAATGTTCAGTTCTTGTAATCATGGAGAAGGCTATATAAACAGTGGGCTACTTGGCACAACTAACATTTAAAAAAATGGCACTGATATGTGAAGGTCTGCATGTGAGTTCAATAAACAAGAAAGTGTTTCTTGTAAATTATGTCCATGTAGTATCTTGCAAAGCGTCACTAATGCATCATTTGTGGCCTTAGAGTGACATCTTGTGGGTGAAGCAGGGCACAGCATTAGTAATCATCTCGGTTGCACCTTTGGTGCTTAGCATGGCAATTTCAATTATCTGTGATATTTTATCAAGAGTGGCGGTTTTCGATCCAACAGCATATATTCAATAATTCAGAATTTTGAGGCTGGTTATTCGTTAATAACTCATAGCCAGGTAGTGAACTGCATATGTTATTGAACTGTCAATTTTTGGATTGTCAGCTTGAGTCCTTCATCCCTTTCCCAGACAAACACTTTCCAAAATAGCTACTAGCTCCACTTACATACTATGTGATCCACCTAGTGTTCCCACTGTGTAATTGCATAGTTCAGGAGAAAGTAAGCTATTGTACTCTCTTTTATTTTGAAAATTCATAATACAGGGGGCAAAGTACTTTGATACAAAATTCAAATACTTGTAATTCACTGACATTAAATACAAAATGCAAAATACTACTTTCTATTTCGAAATGAATTTTAATTAGAAGTATTATGTCATTGCTTTGAATTTCTTAGAATTTAAATTCTGTGAAATTCAGTTTCCTGCAATTCCAATTCGAATTGCAATTCCATTTCCTGTTTGGAATTTCAATTCAATTCATTTTGAAATTCAAGAATTGAATTGGAATTTTGGGGTCATTCAAGTCAAGTCAAGTAGGTTTTATTGTCAATTTCTTTACATGCACTGGTCATACAAAGAATTTGAAATTACATTTCTTGCTTTCCCATACAGACATAGACTAATCTAGGTAAGGACATAGACAGTATAGACATAGACAGTACTTATACATGGACTTAAGACAGTATGGACATAGACAGTGCTCATACAGACATTTAAAGTGCAAGACTGGACAACAGAAGACTTGTAGAGGACATACATTAATAGGTATTAATATATATTCTCAATTCAATTCGGAATTTCGTACAAGCCTGGTACCTAGAGGAAATGAACAGCCCAAGCAACCTTCGGATCGTCGTCCACAAGTTGCCCTTCAGCCTTCGGGAAAGATGGAGAGTCGTAGCTTTTGACCTACAAGAGAAAGAAAAAAGGAGAGCAGACTTTGCAGATCTTGTGGGGTACATCAACAGCCAAGCTAAGATAGCCTCAGACCCACTGTTTGTTGATGTCAAAGACTCTGCTGATGCAAGAGAGAAGTCCAAGTCTAGCGCTAAACCTGCAGTGGGTCGGCTGAAAAGAACCACTGACTTAGCTACAATCATAATGCCAGCTGATGATTCCTCTGAATCAAGAAAGACAAAGCAGACTAGCAATCCATTTCAAGAGCCATGTCTGTATAGCAACAAGGGACACACTCTGAGTGCATGCAACAAAATTAGAAGTCTGCTGAATAAAGAAAGAATTGAGTTCCTTAAAGGAAAAGGTTTTTGCTTCGGGTGTCTAACTCAAGGACACATGGGAAAAGATTGCAAAAAGAAAGCAAGGTGTGACATTTGTACTAAGAAACACCCTACTCTGCTCCATACGAAGAGAGGAAGATGGCAGCCAAACAACTGCCAAGCCTGAGAAGGCAAGTGAAGGCTCCACCAGTGAACGCTCAAGTCCACAAAAGCAAGTATCATCCAAGAGTGAACTCTCAGCAGTCAACGGGGCCGGCGGCAGCGACTGTATCCTTTCCATTCTGCCGGTGCACATCAAATCCTTCGTCCTCTCAGATCTAGATGTGTGCGGTCTGACAGAGAGCAAGTATTTCAGCCTGCCAGACGCAGATGTAGAGATGCTCATCGGAATGAATGCTCACTCTGCAATGGAGCCGCAGAAGATAATCCATAGTCAAGATGACGGCCCATTTGCCATAAAAACAACCCTTGGCTGGGTAGTTGCAGGCCTTCTGAAGAAAGACAATGACCACAAACCAAGTCACGTCAGCCAGGGTGCTTCGGTCAACAGAGTGTCAGTCAGCAGTGTGGACAGTATGCTGTTGCGGCAGTCAGAGTCCTGCACCGGGTCGGGTACCCACGGGTACGGGTAAATAGTTGCCCAAATGGGTGGGGTTTTAACGTTCCGAAATTTCACGGGTGGGTATGCGGGCGGGTAGGTTAAAATACGGTCGGGTAGCTCGGGTAGCACGTCAATCAAAATGGTCATAGTACTAGGAGGCTTTTTTCTTTTTTTCTTTTCAAAATCTATTTAGATTTTGATTTTTAGCTATTTAGATTTATCTATCTATTTTACCTATTTTTGATATCACCGCAGCCGTTATGACATCAGTCACGTCATGCCTACTTTCGATTTGAAGTATTTTTTCACGGGCACGGGTGGGTAACGGGTAGAATATTAATGGGTCCGGGTGGGTACAGATTTAACTTTGAAATTACCACGGGTTTACGGGTGGGTGGGTAATGCAATAAAATGGACCCGTGCAGGACTCTGCCAGCAGTACAATCACGACTTTCCTGAGCAAGCCTGTGAAGAGAAGTCCGAAATGTCACGAGAAGATGTGCAAGTCATGCAGTGTGTGACAGAGACAACCAAGAAAATTGATGGACACTACTTCATTGGTATGCCTCTTAAAAACAAAGACGTTGTGATGCCGAACAACAAGTGTGTTGCAGAGCAACGAGCATCGAGCCTGAAAAGGAAACTCTCTAAGAACTCCAGCTTCCATGACGACTACGCAGCCTTCGTATCAGACCTGCTGATCAAAGGCTACGCAGTGGAAGTCCCTGCTAGCGAGTGCAACCACAACGATGGTCGAGTATGGTACATTCCTCACCATGGCGTGATCCATCCGCAGAAAGGGAAGTTGCGGGGCGTTTTTGATTGCTCCTCTTCGTTCCAAGGGAAGTCACTAAATGATGAGTTGTTACAGGGGCCGGACCTCACAAACAGTCTGGTTGGAGTCCGAACAAGGTTTCACCACGACCACATCGCACTCATCTCAGACATCGAGGCAATGTACCACCAGGTGAGAGTTCCTGATGAAGATTCCGATCTTTTACGATTCCTCTGGTGGCCAGAAGATCTGAACCAGCCTCTGCATGAGTACAAGATGGTCCACTTGTTCGGGGCCAAGTCCAGCCCGAGCTGTGCCAACTACGCTTTGCGCCGGACTGCAGAGGATGGGAAAGATAGGTCATCACCTGAGGCAGTTACCACAGTTCTCGAGCACTTCTATGTAGACGACTGTCTCGTTTCAGCGTCTGACGAGAAGAAGGCTACATCCTTGACGCAAGACGTCATTACACTCTGTGCGAGTGGAGGATTCCATTTGGCTAAATGGTCTAGCAACAGCCAGGGGCGGAGTGGCCCACCTTTTCCCACCGGGAGAATTTTCCCCTTGGCTGCCCTCTTTAAAAAAAAACAAAAAAACAAAGCGAACATGGTTTCCTAACCAAAAAGACAAAAGCCACGAAATCTGCAGTCGTACTACATGTGGACATTAGTGTTGTCAAAATATCAACCTGAAGTGGAGAATTGTAGCCTACACCTTGATGAAATGCACAGCCAGTGGTGTAGTCTACGTAAAACGCAGGTATACGCACCCATTTCAAAATTTCAGGGATTACAGTATACCCACTTAAAATTGATTGATCCATTATTTACAATAGCACAAATATATACAGTAGACTATACACACATCAAAAAATGCTCAAATATACAGTATACCCACTTCAAAAAGTAGACTACACCACTGGAGCCATCATCACAGTCCAAAGCATTCATAGGCCTAGGTTAGGCTACATCACGCTACTGTTCCATACAAATGTGCACTCCACTGTCATTTTGACAGTTTGAAATTGAAATATCGTTTAAGGAAGACAGGATGAGCATGGGCACAAAGTTTTGAGTGTGGGGATTTTTAGAAGAGTAGGCTTACAACATATAGTATAGTAGCCTATAGCTTACAAAAAGTCTGTCTACATTGTGCAATAAACCCACCATGCAGCAAATAAGCCAAACTTAGCTACTTCAAACCACAACCATAAGTCAACAAAATATATAACCAAACGGTGTAGGCCTACCTTAAAACGCTGTCTTCGTCGCAGCAAATGTCTTTGTTTCTTGCAATCACTCTACTTTAATCCACAGCTTATTAGCCTACACACTCAGCACTGGTCACATCAGAATCTTGTGTGGTAATTGTTTTGTTCCATTTCTTCAGACATAGGCTACATCCTAAATGTACCACATATAAATATATGTATGATAATAATATTATTTCGACTATAAGGAGATATACTGGTAGGTCTAACAAATCAAAACAAACCCCATTGCTTCTGTTAGGTGCAGTTATCTTCCTTACCACTTGGTGGAGTCTGTTCGTAACCCAAGTCAATAATCACAGAGCAAGTGAATCTGGACTGGAAAGACTGTAAACTGTAACAGTCGTGTGGAAATCGGAAAATAAATCATAATTCATTAATATTTCCATCCTTTGGTAACCAATATACATATCACAGGTTCTTCAAATACTGAAAACGAAACTGTGTTACTAAGATCTTGTAAACTTACGCGATCTACGGTGTATGAAAATTATCAGTAGAGAAGGGGTGTGGCCAATTTACTGTTTGACACCGTCAGTGAGGTATTGCCGTCTGGTATACGGTATAAAGACTGGCCAGTCAGCTTTGGTCTTACACAGGGAAGTGGAAAGTAGGAAGCCAGTGCTTACCAGTACTATCTCTTCAATTCAGGGCCTGCTAGGAACGCAGTGCGGCCGCATTAATACATTTCACGGCTGGCCCACCGGGACAAGTCCCCGATCTCCCGACGGCCACTCCGCGCCTGGCAACAGCCGTGAAGTATTGTCATCACTTCCCGAAAATGAGCGTGCGAAAGAGATCCTGTTGTTGCGACTAATCTGACCAAGCGGGGTCATTTATGACCCCAAGGAGTTTATATAGAAATACCACTATATAAATTATTTTTCGGTGTTTATTCCAATTTATTTACATCTTGCACATACTTGTCCCTCATCTAAAGCAAAAAAATGTGAATTTGTGAATGTGAATTTTTCTGAAAGTTAGTCAAACTTACATATGTGTATGCTAAATATGATGTATGCCCTCATTTGCATATGTAAACATCAAAATACAAAAAACATCTAATACATTTTTTTTCTTCTCTCATCATCAGTATTCAACTGAGAAAGTTTCATGGTGATATCTATCATTTACATTTTTTAGCCTATTCACTTGTAGTAGTCTTACCATAATAGTACAGTATATTTATGCTAACTATGTGTGACAGATTGGGCTACACCCCTCAATCTGACTGATTTTGGTCCTTTGTCTGCGATTGGCTGGCCCATTACTGGCAGGACTTTTATGTTGATAAATGTAGTTTTTGGACGTGACGTGGGTCTCTCTCCGCCCCGCTGTTGTTTTGCCGGCAGAGGACGCCGGCTGGCGTGTGAGCTGCTGCTGGCCGTGATCATTGATCCGGTAGATTTGGTACCTTCAGGTAGGCATTTGACATTCATACTTTATGATGTGTCCGATCGCCATATTGTCTGAATTACGGACCTGATTATGTGACTGCATTTCACTTCTAGCCATTCTTGCGTGGAACTGCACTCTGCTGTGACCTGGTGTTCACTTCGCGCTGCCTATACTGCACCAGTGTGTTGCCCATCATCTGTGCCCTGTGGCAGGCCTGATTCGTGGTGCTTACGCTGGCTTGGAGTGGCCACAGTGGTTGGCCCCTGGGTACCTGACTGCAGTCAGTGGATGGTAAGCTGGCCTATGCTACGTTGATGTTGTTGCTCCGATGGTAACGATGACCTTAGTCACTAAATCTACCCTCACTTTCCTCAGTGTGTGGTCCAAATTGCGATTGTTCCGAACCACGGATCTATGATCAGGTTAGCGGTGCCTCTCTGACGCTGTAAGTATTCATTTCTTCCTCTTGATTGTCGCTGTCACCGATTACCTCTAGGCTAGTGAGTAATGGGTACCTGTTTGTTAACTTACAGGGGGATTGCTAGCTACACTCCTCGGAGGTTGCTGTTTTGTTGCCGTCACACTCTGCGCCGGTTCCGACTGGCTCCACCTGCTCGTCCTGTTTGTTTAATTATTTTTATTTTCTGGCCCATTTCTTGGGGACGCCAGCCTCCTCGCTGCGCACTGCGCAGGTCTAGTTACCTGTGTGTGTTGTGAGTGCGTGTGTGTCTGTGCGTCTGTATGCGTGTGTGATTGTCATCTAGGCACGGCACCGGAGGCAAGTGTACACCCCCTTCAGTCAACCTACGGCGGTGTAGCTCTCCCCTCTCTCTTGCTATACAAAAGTTAAGTTGCATCTAGTCATCACTGTGTATGCAAATTGTGTAATACATTAGTATGTGTCATTCTCGCTATTGAGTGTCTCTCTCTTCTCTCCTCCCTGGATAGGTATGGAGTTGCCATAGCGCGCCGGTCTTCGGGTGGTGGATTCCCTCACTTTTCCATTGCTGTGTGCACTTGGGTGACTATTACTATTTTGCTGTGTGTACTAGTAGTAGTAGTAGATGTGTGTTTTCTTTTTATTTCGTGTGAGTACTTTATTGTGTGTGTTTATTTTGTGTGACCTTTTCCCTAGTCTTTAACTATCCCCTTTTCAACCGTGCTGCTATTGGTTAGCCTAAGCCTAGCTTTTCCCCCCCTTTAAGAGTGACACCATTGCTCTGTCTCCCCTGTAGTGGGGGCGGTTCGTACGATTGAGTGTAGCCTCCCTTCCTCTCTCGCACAGGTGCCGTGCGTGTGTGTGCGTGGTGTGTGTGTGTGTGTGTGTGGCCTGTGGCCATATTGCTCCACATAACGACCCGCCTGTGGGCGTCTAATAGGGATCAGTGCAATATTGTCTGTAATATAATTCATCCATATTGTATTTTGTCATGTATTAGTATTTGTCCCTTTGCATCACCACTGTACATTTGCACATCTGAACTCACCTGACCTCAATGACCTGATGTATATTTTATTGATCTGTATTACTATTGTATTTGTGAGAAGAGAATAAACACGAACTTGACTCTCGCCTAAGAGTGCTCCGAACCTGTGTCCTGGTTTACTAATTTGGGGGGTAATTTCACTCCTAGGTTGTCTTCCCCCACCCTAGGTGGCGTAGTCGTGCAAGAGCTGAGTTGAATTTAATTAACTGTAAACGTGCCACTGTTACATATGGAAATTGCTCAAAGTGAAACTTTGGGAAACCAAGCTAAATTCTATTAATTAGGCCCATAGATGATATTTCTGCAATAAAACTTTAGGGTATTCAACATTTCTGGGTTCATGAAATTAAAAGATCAGATAATTTGGTAATTTACATAGACAAAACCATAACTCAAACATATAACCTTCACTCAAAAATTCTCTGAATTCTTTTCTGGACATTGTAGCTGTGAAAAGGTGTCTTCCATATGTATTAGAGCAAAGAAATGATTCAACTGATTCTTCAGCCTTTGTATAGCCATATAATAAGGAAAATTCTAAAAAACGCCATTGATTTCTACACTGATGACTTCTTTCCTCTCTCTTTGTTCATCAAGATGACTTCCATTTCATATTCTCATCATGTGTCTAGGACCACTGTGCCATTATATCAACAAATATGGAGCAATTACAGAGGAAATGATACCTGGGTACCTCGCAATATGCTTTGTTGACTATCGCAGGGGTGCCCTATTTATTTATATAATATATTATATTTTAATACTATAAATGTTTATATTATGAATAGTTTAAGTCTGCTGACCATGGCCTGCCCCAAGACACAAAATACAAAAAACAGAGTTTGAAATTTACAACAACAATGGACATTATAATGCTGAGTATCTCATGGATCCTCTCGGAGTCATTAATGACCCCAGAGGTATTTTGATTATAAATCCCATATAGATTGTCCAAATCTCACAAAAATCATTCACAACATGCACAATATATGTATTGACAAACTCCTAGAAGGACAAGTTTTTCTAATGAAAATTGCAGAAATGGTGTATGAAAATATGTGCCCGATCGGTCGTTTTAGGGTTAAACGTTATAAGCTTGCCCGCTGGGCCACACTTTATTGAAAACGGCGCAATTGAGCAACTTTGCGCAGCCCGCATGAAACTTTCTCGCGGTAGTCGCTTTGGCCCATTTTCCTGGGGCCACACAAGATGTGATATGAACCCAAAAGAGCCGGAATTCTCCTTTAAACAGCATATTTGTAGCCCAGAGCATGTAATAACTGGAATCAGAAGATATTTACTCGCTACCATGCTGTTAGATGGTCAGCTACGGTCCCATGAAATGCGAAACTAGGGGGTAGGACTTTCAAGCTCTATTAGTATACGGTGTACCTAAGTCACGCCCTCTACTTCCTGGTTCATGGGGCAGTAAGTTGCAAAAAATTGAATGGAAGTGAAAGAGGCAAGTCGTGGTGGATTTGGGGTGCTTAAGTGGAGGTCCGTTTGGATTGGTGTCGGAAAAAACACTCATTTCAAGCCCAGTAATTATTTTTTGACTCCCTCTGCCCCATGAACCAGGAAGTAGATGGCGTGACTTAGGTGTCTCATCGGTTCATACAAAACATTGTTGACTACAATATACTTCACAAAAAAGGGGTTCCACGCGCTTCTGTTTTTACATCTGGTGCATCAACGGGAGGGAGGCAGGTAATCTTGAATGAAGAGAAGACACTGGAGCAGCTCAGATGGGATGCTTTTTCTTTTTAATTCAAGTGCACAACATGTTAGGGACTAACGTTTCGATGGCAAGCCATCTTCATCAGAGTCCATGAGTACTGAAGAGAGAGGAACCTAGTTATCTGGTAACCCCTGATTTGACAGGTGCAGGCCTATGCGGTGTGGCAATAGGCGATTGGTCCTTCTCATCGGTTGCTCATTGAGTCCACACCCAGGAAACAACTATTTACAAGGAAAACACCATTACACAAGTGAAAGTGCATATAAATAAAGAATATAAAATACAACAAAATATATGTACATAGGAATGCCATTTTGGAAGGCTAGGTGGATACTTATTAGTCATAGAAGCCTGTGTAAAAAGGGCCTATACATGATCCCAACATCATAGTATGATAAACTTCCTCATACTTTTACAAAAAGCAGCTCATTGAGGCCAGAGGGTTCAAGCGAATTTAGTGTAAAAATCCAAAACGCCTCTCTGCGTAAAAGTTTCTTAATGACGTCACCGCCTCTAGGTGGAGAAACCACCCGTTCAATGCCCCAGAACTTGAGCGAGGCCGGTGATCCATGCTTGGCTTCCATATAATGTCTTGCCATAGCATATGTAGTGTTATTAGTGCGTATAGCAGTTTTAAGCTCAGCTATCCTCAATTTCAATTGACGTTTAGTTTGGCCTACGTAAACGAGACCACATGGGCATTTCAGTAGGTAAACTACGTGTGTGCTATTACAATTAATAAAAGATGAAATTGCATAGCGTTTCCCTGTGCGGGGATGCGAGAAGAATTTGGAGTTGCACTGAGCACTGAACGCAGTTACCGCATTTGTAAAAGCCAGTAGGTCGACTGGGAAGCCAGGTCGTCGGAGATGGTGTAGGCATGTTCATGTCAGAATGAACAAGACGGTCACGGATAGTGCGGGCGCGCCTAAAAGTGAAAGTCGGGGGTTCAGAGCAGAAATCAGTTAGTGCAGGATCACTTTTTAACACATGCCAATGTTTACGAATTATGTTTTTAATCCTCCCAGCTGCTGGGGAATACCCCGTGGAAAATCCAATGTTAAAACTGGGGCGCTTTTTGGCAGATTTACGCAGCAAATTAGACCACTCTGTCTGCAATGCCCTTTCATAGGCCCGGTCAATATCAAGCTGTGAATAGCCACATTGTAGAAAGCGCTCTGACAGTTCTACCGCTTTATCTTTGAAGTCCACGGTAGAACTTCACAGGCGCAAAAACTGGCCTGTGGGGATGTTGCGTATTAATTGGGTAGGATGGTTACTGTGCTCATGCAGAAGTGTGTTACGACTCAACGGTTTGCGATAACTAGTTTGTAAAAAAAACATTTTCATCTTTTGCTATCGTCAAATCCAAAAAGTGAATCCGCTTGAGGTCTGAGTCCATAGTGAACGACAAAAAACTAGTGGTAGAGTTGGCATAGGCCACAAACGCATCTAGTTGTACAGGTGTACCTTTCCAAATCAATACAATATCGTCTATGTACCTATAGTACAGGGCTATGTTTGAAAAAAATGGATTTTGGGTGGGGTTGTGTATACATTTTTCTTCCCACCAGCCCATGACTAAGCACGCGTAAGAGGGAGCAAACGCACTACCCATCGCAGTTCCTTGGAGTTGTAGGTAGAAGTCCGCATCATATTTAAAGAAGTTGTTAGACAGAATAATTTCCACCAGATTAAGAAGGAAAGTAGAGGGAGGCAAAATATCACTAGGACGTTTTTCTAAATAGTAAGACATGGCTTGTATACCAGTACTGTGCGGTATGCAAGTGTACAGACTTTGAACATCAAGTGAGACCAGCATATCGCTGGGTTCACATTTCCAGTTTTTTAGCACGTTCAAGACATCTGTCGTGTCACCGAGATAGGAGGGCAGGCTGGTGACATATTTTCTCAAGAAAAAATCAACAAATTGAGACAGGGGTTCAGTAAGACTCCCTATGCTAGATACAATGGGACGCAGAGGTGGATCAATTAATCTTTTATGAATCTTGGGGAGACCGTAGAATACCGGACAGCACGGATGGTCTACCTGTAGAAAACGTTTTTCTTTCTCTGTGATCCAACCTCTTGCATGAGCCGTATCAATAAATCCGTGTATTTTTTCTTTTGTGGTTGCTGTAGGGTTAGACAACAAACGCTGATAGTGCTCTTTGTTGTCAAGTAACTTTATTACGCTGCTGTTGTAATTATCAAGGCTCATCACAACGCACGCACCTCCCTTGTCCGCAGCCCGAATAATAATGTCTTGTCTGGTTTCCAAATTACGCAAAGCCGCCATTTCATTTATAGTCATATTGTTTGGTCTAGAGGCAAATTGATGATTTAATTTCGCCATATCTTTTTCAACCAATTGACTAAATGTGACAATGGTAGGGTTTTGGTTGGAGAGTGGTACAAACTGTGACTTCTTCTTGAAAGGTGTATATTCTCTTAATAGAGGGTTAACACTAGGGTCCGCATTTCTACTAACCACGTTACTGTTGGATAAAGCATTGCCCCTAGAAAAGAAATGTTTTAAATGCAACTGTCGAAAAAACTTGAAGCAGTCCACTTTAAGAGAAAACAGGTCAGTGTGATTAGACGGGGCAAATGACAGTCCTTTGCGAAGAACTGTCTTCTCATCATCAGAAATCGCGCAGTCAGAGATGTTGATCACTGTCTCTTCCCCAGGGTGCGAGGGGACCAACGGGTTGGTGCGGGGGGATCTTTTCTTGCCCCTCGTCCAGATCTCGTCCAGATCAGTTATCTGGGTTACCAGATAACTAGGTTCCTCTCTCTTCAGTACTCATGGACTCTGATGAAGATGGCTTGCCATCGAAACGTTAGTCCCTAACATGTTGTGCACTTGAATTAAAAAGAAAAAGCATCCCATCTGAGCTGCTCCGGTGTCTTCTCTTCATACAATATACTTCACTTGGTCCAATGCAAGTTTGAAAACATTAGCATGAATACGGAATAAAACTCGGAATATGCAAGTTAACTACGCAGAATTCCTTACCTCAAAAATATGAGGCAAATCCTGTTGCTTGTCCTGATCACTGGTGTCTTCTTTACATCTCTTCTCTTGCTCTCTGGTGATGAAATATATAGCGTTACAATTGTAACCTACCACGCCACTCATACTCTCTGATCTTTTTTACCATCACAAATTGGCATGCCAAATTAGCAATGATATTCTTTTTGCACACTGTGATTTTGAACAGTTGAAAATCAGGGGTGCATTTCCGCAATGTTAGCTTTGAACTACAGACGTACTTTGTAGTTATCTACTTACTTCAAGGCGAAATCCGTGCATTTCTCGAAACCTTACTATTCCCACAGTAAGCCAAAAGTAGTGCGGCTGCTTTCCTGAGTCCACACCGCTACTTACTTTCTTGGCATTGCAGTGCGTGACCAAAGAAGCAACAAGAGATATGCATGATTGCTGAGTCATGATTCAGCTGTTTCCTCCTAAATTCAGTGCGTGAAGTAGAAAGCAATAATGTACAACCACCACCAGCACATTTGATTGGATGTCACGACACCGTGACTCCGCTGTTTCCTCCACAACACACCTTGTAATTTCTTTGTGAAAAAACACGGCCGTGGCATTACAATCTGACACCGTCCGCACCAATAATGCAGTATTATCTGCATGCCGATTGGATTTCGTTTCATTCCGAGGTGTAATGTGTAAAATATTTTAACAATAAAGTTGTGGTTACTCCCAGAAAATCATCTGTTGAAGTGTCATATTCTTAAGAAATTTTCGCGCGGATTTCATTCCATAGCCTAGTGGTATTCATGCTTGCATCCCAATGGGAAAACAGAAGCCACACCGGTTCGAATCCACATGGTTGCAGTGCCACAATTTTGGAAATATCTGGCAGAAATAGATAATTTATGTTGTGCATTACCAACACACACGTGCAGCCAAGGGAAAATGTGTTACACTGTAGGGTCCAAAACACGATTTCACGAGTTGTTGTCAACATGCTGCACACTGGTTTCGAACCCGCGTGGCTCGCGTCTTCCCATTGATAGGCAAGCGTAAATACCCCTAGGCTATGAAATGAAATTCGCACCAAAACATTTTAAGTAGTTGACACGTAAGCAAGTGCATTTCCGGGAGTAACCAATACTTTCTTATCTAAATATTTCACAAATTGCACATCGAAATGAGACGCAATTCAATCGGCATACAGCTAAAAGTATATTATTAGTGTGGGATTCATCAGATTCCAAGGATATGACGTTTTTTTTTCACGAACAAATGACATGACGTGAATTTGTGTTCTGAACACTCTCACAGCTGTATCATCACTTTGTGTGCATGTCGATTGATTTTCATCGCTTTTGCACCACAGGATTAAAAGATATTGACACATTTGTGGTCAAATATGTACTACAAGTTTAGCTAATGGGTGGAGTCACACTCTGAAGTAGACTAGCGCTGTGTGTTACTTGGGGTGGCTGAGGTGATGTCTGGACTCAATGGATCTACTCCAGCTGTACTTCAACTTCACTGTCCAGATACGGATAGGAGGCACCTCACTTTCAAAGTCACCACTACTTCAGAGTGCACATTACTCCAAGCAGTAGTTACTTCGTGTGCTAACGTTCGAGACACAGGAGTTAGCAACTTTTATAGTATCTACTCTGCAAAGTTGCTAACCGACTAGCTACTTCGCCTTTGAGAAATCTACCCCAGCTTTGTACTCTACTCTTACTTCATCTGAACTACGGGGGGACTCGGGGGGATGTTGAGGGGGTCTCTAAATTATTGGCAAAATTATGTTTGACATACATTATAACTTGTATGTTAATGGGAATTTGCATACCCAAAGTGTTGTGTTTCGGCTACATCAAACGTAAAATTAAAACGATGTGACGACGAACAGCAACTGCGAGTCACCTTGCTTACAGTTGCTGCTTTGCAGCGATTTCCGTGAGATCTAGTGCTATGCAATGTGACCATTGGATTTTGGCAACAGCAAGCTGCATAATTGAACATTACATGACACCTCAGAATTGAAATAGATATTAACAAACACAGCATCAAAAAAACAAAAGCCAGTCACCACTTCATATGAAAAAGGACAAAAATGATCCATGTGCTGTCACTGTCTGGAATATTTTGGAGGGTATAAAAAAGTCATCGAGGAGGAGTTAACGGCGCAGTCTAAAGCCTGGTTTATGCTCCGAAAATAGGCTGACTGTGTGACGCAAAGCAACAGACACAGCTTACTCCTTGTATGGAAGACAGTTTGAACAATCATCTTGCTGCCCCTACCGTTGCAACGGTTATGGATAGCGCAGACCTAGATCAAGCAAAACTAACTGCGTTGACCTGTGGGCGACAGGCTGAAAAAAGAGCATAACCCACCCTTAAATGTAGCTGGCCATGAGGAAATAAGTCAGTAAGGTTGATGTCTTTACTCTTCGCATTCATGGGGCATTAGGCTAGGGCTGTCCCGACTATTCGACGTAATCGATTACGTCGATTGCGTAAATAAGTCGGCGTGTTCAACATACCGTCGTTTACGTGATTTGCGCAAAAAAAAAAAGTGACTAGCACGTCTACCTCGCGGCTCGTGCTAAACAGAAGTGGAGAAAATGACAGGGGCTGAAAGCCTGAGGGTTTCAGTGTCAGACGAAGATGAAGGTGCAGTGGCACCACTAATCAGCCCAATGAAAAAAAGTGATTTGTGCGAGCCGCGAGGTAGCCTACGTGCTGAAAACAGAAGTGGAGAAAATGACAGGGGCTGCACGTCCGAGAGTGTCAGTGTCAAACAAAGATGAAGGTAACAGTGGCATCACTTATCAGCCCAATAAACGGACAAAGACATCTAAAGTGTGGCGATATTTTAAAGACAAGGCACAAGACCTGGCTGTGTTTCTGTAGGAGACTGTATTTATTGAGGAAGTGAAAGTTTTTCAGATCGAGACGCGCGGTATATTTCACACTGTTTTATACTGTCGCTATGCTGGCGGCGTGCATAGCAACGACAGGGAGATAAAGCAATGATTCGTAATGTGCCTGTTATAGACGCAATATTCAACACCTTTAGGGTGACAGTGGTCGTGGTGTTTGTAGAAGAGCTTGTATACAAAGTTAAAATTAAATGAAGAGAACAGAAGTGCGCATATTCCGGCCAACAGCGTGAGTTGTGGAGGAGTGAGAGGAATGCATGCCTGATTCAGAAAGGTCTCTTCCCTTCTCCTCCACGGACGGTGCACGAAGTTCACCTCGCACTATTCAATATTGTTTGTGCCGACTGCAGGTCTAAATAAATAGTAATATTATTCTAATAATATAATAAGTCATAATTATGTCGTGCTGCAATTACTAACTGGGTCTATATTAGCGACAGAAAGGGGATAGCGCGTTATTAGGGACCAGCTGGGTTTTGGTGCGTCAACAGAATGACATGGACAGAGTAGCCTCGACGTTCTTTCCTTGCAGGCTATTCATAACATCTCTGGTAGCCTTTACCCTAACCTATAGGTCCCTAGTGGCCCATATTTGTTTCCACTTTCCTAACACTGTATAACTTGGGCCTCTTTATACATCAGTAAATGTAGGCTAATAAGCTTACTTGATTTGAACTGAAACAAATAGATATTATATTAGGTCTGTATGTATTATAGTCTATGACTAATTTATACAATGTCCCCTTTATTTATTTATTTATTTATTATTATTATTTTTTTTAGAAATCATTGTCCTAATAGGCCCTAGGTGCACTCTGCTTTATTTGTCTGTTATTTTTCAGGTCAAAATTAAGTGGCATATCACAGTTTTTCCCTTCCCAAAAAAATAAAAAATAATCGCGACTATTCGAAAAAAATAGTTGATAGAATAATCGGGAGGAAAATAATCTTTAGGGACAGCCCTACATTAGGCTATGTGTTGTTGTATACGATACAGACGTGAACAATACTTCACTTCTAACAAAGTTTGCAAACATGGTTGCCCAATACATTAGCATTTATGCATTTATGCTAGCGGAACTTCCTTCCACAACTAGAATCTAGCATCTTATATGCTGTCATTTGATGATGCCAAAGTGAAGTCGCTACACGTTAAACTACCACCTCACCAACAAAATTGTGCAGTGTCGTAGTGTGAGGAGTGACTTCATGAAGCATTGCGATTTGGGAATATTCTGTAGACTGTGCTATGAAAACGCTTACAACTCCTTAGAGATACTGTTTTTCAATAAGTGAAGTTTAAGCCGGGGCGCTTCTAATCAATATTGATTCTTTTTAAGGTTAGGGTTTTTTTTTTTAAATGAAAGTAATTGCCATAAATTATGTAGTGTCGTTTTTAATGGCAATTATTTCCAAATGTTAAATGAATATGAAAAACACTTCCTGGAGCTTCAAGACTTCTGACATGAAGAAAATACTATTAAATGTCTGAGATAAGATCTTCATGCATTTTGTAGAAAAAACTTTGCTGTCCCTGACAATTATCTGTTTTACAAACCTAGATCAGAGTAGCTAGGAGGCTTAGAGCCTTTTTAAGGCCCGATACTTCAGTTTGTGATACAAGCACCAGAATCGGTACAGATACTTCTTAGATATTACTATTTACGCGGGCCACTTGAAATTCAAGATGGCTGCCCATTTTCCAAGATGGCCGCCATGCAGATATGAATTACCAACAGAAACAACTGTTCAAATGGTGATACAAGCACTGGAATTGTCATAGATACTCCTTAGATACTTCTTTTGAAAAGGCATGCAGGCCACTTGAAATCCAAGATGGCCGTCCATTTTCCTAGATGGCCACAATACATATTAGTGAATCGGTTACGGGACAAAAAGAGCATTACTTTTACGGAGCTGACAAAAGCATGAAACTTTGCACGATGCTTCCTTAGGACCCCCTCAATGATTTAAGCCTAGGAGCCCAACTGAAATGTTCAATTTTCATATCAATCAAGTGAATAATACATGTACATATCATGTGTCAGCTTGGATTATCTACCTCTATAAGGCCATTACAAAATAAAATATATGCTGATTTGTGTTCAGATATGTATATCTTAAGTCCTAAGTGTACCATGGAGTGATAGGGGCCTTTATGCGTGGGATAATATGCAATACACCATACATACAGTATATTGACAAATACTTTATGTATTGTATGTATTAGCAAAATTGTAACATGTCTGTTTTCTGTTCTAATTTGTGTTTAAACTTAGATGACATATTAGCTACCTAGAGTGTAGTGGAAAGTGCGCACATCCAGCAAAAAAGCATCAGCAGGTGCCAGATCAAAAAAGTGTCACATGTAGGAGCGGGAAAGGATCTGCACACTGCTTGCAAAAGACATATTGGCTACCTAACCACTTAATTCATTGATTGCTCGTTATTTTTTATTTGTGCGTGTGGTCCTTTGTTTAAAACATATCTGCATGCCTTCCCTCTCTCACACACTCAAAAAGTATTTCAAAAACTTTAAACAACAGCATGTGGAAATGCCATTGGCTTTGGAGGGATACAGCTGTACAAAGTAGCCTACAATTCATCAAGACTATACTGTACTGTACTGTGGCGTAGTGTACTCTGCTATACTGTACTGTATTGTACTGTACTGTACTGTATTGTACTGTACGGCACTGTACTGTACTATACTGTAATGTGATATACCATACTGTACTGTACTCTACTGCACCGTACTCTATGCTACTGTACTTTTACTTTACTATACTGCTCCGTACTGTACTGTACTGTACTGTACTGCACTGTACTGTACTACACTCTACTGTACTGTATGCTACTGTACTATACTCTACTGCAGTGGTTCCCAACCTTTTTCTTAAGGGACCCATGTTTTTACTATTGTAAGCTTTGGTGACCCAACCATGCGAGCGCCCGCAAGAGACGGAGTCACAAGATGCCCTCCATTTCCTGCGAAAACTTATTTTAGTTATTTTATTCCTCAATTCGTCTTCGGTCAAATATAGAATACATTTTTAATGTAGCACTTAGAATTTGTTGCGTCTATGCATTTATTAGTTAAATGCTTTGTCTTATTCAACATGGGCTATATATATTTAAAACGAAACCCCTTAAAATCAAGAGGGCTCCGCGACCCCCTGTGGGTCTTTGGCGACCCATAAGGGGGGTCCCGACCCATAGGTTGGGAACCACTGCTCTACTGCACCGTACTGTATGCTACTGTACTATACTGCATTGCACCATACTGTATGCTACTGTACTGTACTATACTCCACTGTACTGTATGCTACTGTACTTTACTGTACTGCACCGTACTGTATGCTACTATACTGTGCTGTACTGTACTGTACTGTAGTTTACTGTACTGTACTATACTCTACTGTACTGTAATGTACTTTACTGCACCGTACTGTATGCTACTGTACTGTACTATACTTTACTGTACTTTACTGTACTGCACCGTACTGTATGCTACTGTACTGTACTGCACTGTACTGTATGCTACTGTACTGTACTCTAATGTACCATACTGTACTGTACTGCACCGCACTGTATGCTACTGTACTGTACTGCACTGTACTGTATGCTACTGTACTTTACTGTACTGCACCGTACTGTATGCTACTGTACTGTACTCTAATGTACCGCACTCTACTGTACTGTACTGTACTGTACTGTGCAGTACAACTACATAGAACTGAAACATTTAGAGCATTCTGAGGTCAAGTACAATATGATTCAAAAAGGTGTAGTGGGAGTTATGTTAGTGTTACCACTCAAAATCTTGAAGGTTATTTATATAATATATATATATATGTAAGAGATAATGTATTGTCTGATAGTCACGTGTGAACAATACATTATCCCGCTAATTATACGGCTTTTACCAACATTAGAAAGCATGAATAGTTAACCAGTAGTTTAAAATAACATGTTTATTGCCATTTTATAGCATGCGCAAAGAAAGATAGTTCGTGGAACGCTCATAATTTTAAAAGGTTACCAAGCAACAGAGTTTGGCTACTTTCTAACTTGTTACAGCCAAGTTGCTCGTTCACTGCGCGATATCTTCATAACAGGAATATTTCTATCTAATCGGCGACAGTATTCCAGAAAAAAAGCATAGCAACCCAAGCACTGCTGTGCGCCCCCTGACCATCATTATCGATCCTGCTACAGGCAGAGAACTGTGCACCGGATGGTTGGCTGAAGGAGGCAACTTCTAGCCTACAGGCTACACCCTTAAGGAAACTATATATATACCATATGAGAATTGTTGTTTAACATAGATATTTCTCTTAAGGGTAGCAAAGACCTACGGTAGGTAACATGTTGTCCATCAGCTTTAGGTCTGTAACGATATTGTATCGAACCGAGAAATCGTGATACACAGAGTCACGGATTGTACAGGAAGATGTTAATTCATGCTTGGCATTGCTGCCTGTCGCACCTCCTCCGGTGCCCATGGGTCAGCTGCAGGGTCGTCAGTCAGGAACCACTACTTTATCAAAGTTTCGCTCCTTTAATCCTGAAACGTCTAGCGTGTGGCGCAGCAGCGACAGGGACGTCTGCCTGTCACCCCCTGCAGCTGATAGGTGTTGTTCCCTGCAACTGTTGTCTGGGGGTTAGGTTTTATTCCCCCAGGTTCTGTCCTTCCTCCGCAGCCAGAGTCAAAAGCTCCCTTTCTCCGCCTCCTCTGCCAGTTCCTTTATTGCCTTCCTTTGCCTTCCTCCGTTGACTCCCACATCCTTCAGGAGGCATATGGTTGACAACCCCATGAAGCCTCGGCATCCGACCTCCACTGGGTAGATGCTAGTCTTCCAGCCCGCCTCCCGGCACTCAGCAGCCAGCTCGGAGTACTTGGCCTTCTTTTGCTCAAAGGCAGCCTCAATTCCTTCCTCCATTGGCACAGTGAGCTCTATGAGGGATACCGCTCTAACCTTTACAGACCACGCCACTATGTCTGGTCGGAGAGATGTGGTGGTAATCTCTGTGGGAAACTGAAGCTTCTTGCCCAGGTCAACCTTCAGGTGGTGGGTTGCTCTGCCGTCGATGATGTTCTGCTTCCCTGTCTGCACTCCTCCAGCACTTCGGCTAGCTTTATCAAAACCTGGTCATGGCGCCATCTATAGCGGCCCTGAGAGAGGGCGACTTTGCAGCTTGACAAGATGTGCTGGAGGCTTACGTTTGGGGCATTGCAGAGTGCACAACATTCCTCATTTCCAAACCACTGGTGGAGGTTCCGGGGGCAGGGAAGCGTGTCGTAGGTTGAGCGAATAAGGAATCTGAGTCTTGCCTGTGGGATCTTCCACACGTCTGACCAACTGATGTTCCTGTTTGAGATTCCCTGCCAAGTTGTCCAGCTTCCTTGCTGTCCCTGAGACACGGCCTTGATCTTATAGCGGTCTTCCTCCATCCTCGTCACCTCCGCCACCACCATCTCCTTTCTTTCCTTGCGGTGGGCCTTGGACCAGAAGCGTGGTGCTTCTCCCCATCCTAGGCCTGCTCTTCCAACTTGCACTCTGCCCACGATCTCCTTGTGCTACAGCCGGCTCACAGCTTGGTCGACCTCTGTCTGGGCGTTCTACTTGCGGCCAGTCAGAACCCTGGCATTCCTAACCGATTCGTCTGTGGACTCCCAAAGCTCGAGCACCAACCTGGTCTTTTCTTGCATGTAGCCCAGCTGTAGCGATCTCAGAGGTAGCTGGAGCATGTTTTTCCCAAAAAGGCCGGCTTCAGAGAGCCACCGTGGCAGCCCCAACCACTTTCGAATGAATGAGTTGGCTTTCCCATCCATCGTACTGAGGGGATATCGCTCATTTTCAGGGGCCACAGCAGTCTCTGGTAGTGTGAATTGGTAACACCAGACCTTGTATTTGCCCGGGAGTTGGCTTTGATCGATTCTCCTCAGGTCGTCAGAGAGCTGCTTCATGACGGTTTTCCCCATTTGCTTGTCAGAGAGCTCGGCCGTGTACAGCCTCCCCAGGCTTTTGATGGGCTCCTCTGCGAGGAGTGGGATTTTCTTTCCTCAACGACAAAGGTGGTGTTGTCGTTCCTGACTCCTCTCCTGAGTGACAGGCTACGAGACTTGGAGGGCTTGATTTTCATTCTTGCCCATGACAATCCTCCTCAGCAGTCTTGCTGTACATGCTGCTGTCTGAAGGAGGGTGGTGACGTCGTCCATATAGCTCCTTAGAGGGGGAAGCCTCTGGCCAGTTGGTAGTTTGATTCCCCCTGCCATTTGTCAATGTAGCTTCTGGAGAAGGTAGTTTGTCATCCTTCTGGCTAGCACTGAGAAAAAGACCTTTCCTTCTACATTCAGCAGGGCGATGTTACGGAACTGCCCAATGTCTTTGGAGTTTGTTTCCTTGGGTATGAACACCGCAATCGCTCTTTGCCACTCTGATGGAATAAGTTGTTTTTTCCAGACAGTTCTCATTAGGTACCATAGCAGCTCTAGTACCTTGGGGCAGTTCTTATAGAGCTTGTAGGGGACTCCATTGGGGCCTGGTGCAGAAGAAGACCTTGCCTTCTCTACGACTTGCCTGACCTCGCTGAGCTTGGGAGGCATGGTGTTAAACTCAGCAGTTGGTAGTGCCGGCCGCGGTACATATCCTGGTGTTCCTAAGGGGACGTTCCTTTGTGGATCGCTGTACTGCTTTCTGACATGCTGTTCCAATTGCTCCCTGGTGGTTTCGAGCTTGCCAGTCTTCTTCTCCTCCAGCAGCTGTCTGGCAGTGATTAAGTATGACACCCGAACTGCGTATTTGAAGTGTTTTGAAGTGACTTAGCTGCTCATTTTCACATTATGTTCGATAGGCGACAAAACTTTTGTCTTGTGAAAATCTGCCCTGTCTGTGTTCACTAAAGGGTCAATCTTTCTTTGGTGCATTTTCATTCGGGAGGGTTGTAGCTTTCATGTGAGTGACTTCTGAAGCCAAGTGATTAATTGAAAGTCAGGTTATTAGCCGTTATTCCAAACAGATGGATAGGTGACAACTCTTTTGGAGACGGGTGTACTTACTCAACACCTACTTAGAAATCATTCCCATTTGATTTGAACGGAAGATATAGTCTACAGTTGGTGTAACTTCAATCTGCTCATTACCGTGCCGGGCCGCGGCAGCGTACCGTGATCATTACACCCTGTGGCCATTCGGAATGCGGGGGGCAGTATAGCACTGCTTTTGCAGAGCAGCGTCTGCCTGTGCTTGTAGGCTACGTCTGTCTGTGCTCCCGTGATTGTCCATCCCCCAGTTTTAGTAGTAGTAGAAATACAGTCAGCAAATTGCATGTTTTATTTAGCATTGGGCATTTGATAGGGCATTTGATAATAACACAAGTGTGAGCCCTAAACAAGACCACCATGTGAATTTAAACTCGACTTTTTTCTGTCTTGCATTCACCGTCTCCCAATCCGTCCCTAACTTATTTCGGCACTATTCAAGCCAGGAACGGGTATCCTCGGGATACAGAGTTTGCATACCTACTACAATTTGAACCGGTAAAGACAATTAAAACCGAGTCAATCAGACAGGAACACCATTGTAATTAAGTGTGTCCCGTGACGCCAGCATGAGAGAGATCAAATTTTAAATTTGGCGACGACATTCTGTCTTCAAAACTGGCATCGGCCGCTTCCAATTTAGGACCATAGGCCTATTCAACCATTTCCACAACCTCAGTGATCACAGTTGCTTCATCTCTAATGCCAGGGCTAAGAATAACGAAAATAGCAAAACAGAGTAGGCTAATAAACCGTAATGGAGAGACTGAGGAGACATGAAATCAAGCGGCGGAGTTCGGACCATTTTTAGTGGACCGATGTCGCTTGCTTTGTGTAGCCCTATCAAGCAAGCCTGTCTGTCTCATTTGTGCGATGAGCACACAAACACAAATTGAACCACTCGTATAGTGTGAGTCAAACAGACATGAACAACATTGTAGCCTAATGAAGAAGTGCCCTGTCATGTCAGCATGAGAGAGGTGATTTTACATTTGGCGACGACATTCTGTCTTTAAAACTGGCGCATGCCGCTTCCCCTATTGCAGGCTATTATGATCTACACTGTCGTTACCACAAAAAACAAGGTAGCACAACCTAATACTAGTCTATATATCTGGTAAATAGTAGGTTGAAAACGGGGGTATTATTGGTGCACTGTTTTTTTGCGAAGCAGAGTAATCTGCTTCAGTGTAGCTCATTGTACGTTGATCCCTCCCTCAGTTTTAGGCTACAAGTGGAAAGAGTCAGCCAATTGCGCGTTGCACGTAACATTGGGTAGGCCTATTTGATAATAACACAAGCGTGATCCCTAAACAAGACCGCCAGTCGATGGTGTTTTGTTTTCATTATTCTGTCCTGCATTCACCGTCTCAATTCCGCTCCTAACTTATAGGCTAAGTGATTATTTAATTATTATTAATAATTATAATAGTAATAATTATAATAATTATTTAGTTAATTATTTCTGCACTACCTATTCAAGTCAGGAACGGATATCCTCAGGATAGCCTACGGACTAATAGGTTGAAGACGTTTTTTTGTATTGGTGCTTGTGAACATTTCATCCTTTCAATGCGCTGTTGTGCGCAATCGACGGGATTCCGGTTAACTGGGGATGTGATGCACACATGACAAGACATCTGTTACACCAGGTGTGGCTAATCATCTGTGATTAGGACTGCAAATTCCGTTGCTTCGGTGGAGATGCGAACCAACAGTATGACTGGGGAACTATGACTCCTTCGGAGGCTGGATAACCTGTCGCGCCACGACATGTCACAAAAGGCTGTGCAGTCCCTGCTGTAACCCACCCCCTCCCCCACAGACAAACATTCATGTTCTGAAAAGTTCAACACGTTCTGAAAATTTTAGCCGCTTTGCATTAAGTTTTCGAGCAGACACTTGTCCACGGTGACGCAACATCGAAAGAGAAACGCAGAGACTGTTCGCAAATAACTGAATAAAGATTTCATTAAAAAAACAAACACAGCATTTCTATGAAAATGTGCTGGGTGACCACACTGCCTATGTCTATCCAGATGCACGTATAGCAACAATGAGAAAGAGAGGGAGAGACGGGGAGAGAGAGCGATTAGCGCGTATCTCTGTGTGTGTGTGTGTGTGTGTGTGTGTGTCTGTGTCGGGGAACATTTGAAGTGAAAAAACCACCCTCCCCCACTTCAGCATCAGATGTTGGTGGTCTACAAGTCAATACTGTCTTGTAGCCCAGTCATGAAGTTCATAAAGCCATCGGTAGCCTATTAGGCCAAGATATCCAAAATCCCTCCGCAAATTTCTGCATTGCCTGAGTTCATAGGCTAAAACAACTTTATTTAGGCCTGACTTATTTAGCTTACTTTATTAGCCTTATTTAGGCCTATTATCGTATTTAGGCTTAACGTGGGCCTATTTTACAAAATATCGAAAGAAGGAAAAGACACGACAGACAAGTTGAGGCTTACTGATCGTAGCCTATTACAGCAAACCGAACATGCGCTTTATGAACAGACTAGCCTGAGGGCAAACATCTTCTTGGCACTATTGAGATAACCAGGCCATGCCAGGAATTCAACTACCTGGGCACACACTAAAATACTGACAGACTACAATTGCTTGGATCTTCAGTGGGTTTCGTGGGTCCGGGGGGGATGGGTGGTGATGGCACGCTTGATGTATTTTTCCCCACCCCATGCATGCACGCGGATACACAGGGTCGGGACATTCACCCAATGAATGACTGAGTGCGGCTAAATATGCCTGTTGCATATCGTAGCCTAATTATTCACACATCACGTCAAGTCACAAATTAGTAGTCTCTTGCAGTTGACCTATGCCAAATTAACGTCTTCCCTGTAAGGCTGCACTAATTCAAACAGGTAGAGGAGTCGGCTGTTTTATTTTGATCCTGCTTTAAGTCAATGGGCAAGAGGGACGGATGAAACGGGTGTTTCATTCGTCCCGACAGTGTCTACTGACACTTAAATCCCCATTGCCTGTAAACCTGACAACTTTGACTTTTCATACTTTCGGATATGTTCAAGTTTTTGAGTAAATCGCAGTGTTTCATTCGTCCCGTGTTTCATTCGTCCCGTGTTTCATTAGTCCCTGCTCTCCCCTACTGCCTAAACTGCAACCGTTTAAATGCGTCCTCTCCAAACAGTGTGTGTGTGTGTGTGTGTGTGTGTGTGTGTGTGTGTGTGGGCGAGAGAGGGAGAGAGAGAGAGCGAGGGAGAGAGGCGCTTAATTCCCCGCAGAAAGAGCAGGGCGATGTCTCCAAATATTAGACAAATGCATCATATTTTAGTTATCAGGGATGTATTTTGCTTAAAGGAGAAGTCCAGTTTTTTGAACATTAAGGCCATTTTCTGAGTGGTCTGCAATGTTTTAGAGTCCCCCTCACCGTTTATTTCATGATTGCTGCAGTCTCTGTTATTTGGCTGATTTGGATTTGATCTCAACCAGCTTTAGAATGGCCGTCTATGGGCACCTGCAACTCTGTTCTTAAAATCACCTTTAACATTTGTTTTGAAGAATATGCAACTCAGCAAGTGTTCAACAGTATTCACTGGTGTTCCTTAGCAATTATTGTAGCGAAATATGGCATCTGTCATGTTTTATGTGTCTTTTATGTAGCAATTTGTAAATTAAGTTTCACTTTCACTTTCACTTTCTTTCACAAAATGGCAAATAAAAAATGACAGAAGGCATATTTCGCCTTGAAACTTGTTAGGGACTACTAGTGAACACCCCTAACCACTTTGTGAGCTGTAGACTTTCGAAAACAAATGTTTAAGGTGATTTTAAGAACAGAGTTGCAGGTGCTCATAGACGGCCATTCTAAAGCTGGTTGAGATCAAATCCAAATCAGCCAAATAACAGAGACTGCATCGAACATGGAATAAACGGTGAGGGGGACTCTAAAACATCGCAGACCACTCAGAAAATGGCCTTAATGTTCAAAAAACTGGACTTCTCCTTTAATAGCAACGCCGACCTGATTGGTTCATATTGCTCTGAATGGTCACAGAAGGCTAGGCTATATTTTAATGGGTTTACGCGCGCGAGGTCATCTAACTGTGGTCACAGTCGCCAGGTGCTATTATGAGAGGAAAACTATAGCACGTTGGCAAACATTAAAGTCAGTTTAAGCCATGCATATGATGAACCAGTTTTCTTGTTTGAAAAAACACACTTCCCGGTGCGCAGGGTGCATGCATTTCTGACTGACCCAGATGAAATCGCATGAGGAACTCCATGAATATGAGATGACATTGCATATATTTCCCAGCATATATTTCCCCCCTCTCTCTCTCTCCAAACCAAGTTGTACTTGGACTCACTTTTAACACCGCTGGCCTACCCAGGTGAATCGCAGCACACATTGTTTGCAGTGAGCCGTGCTGTGTGCGAGTGCTGTGTAACTTCACCCCTAATGTACTAGCGAGTGCAGTGTTGTAAATCACGTGGAATAAGTGCAGCGATTACCTGCGTAGCCTACTTAATTATGGAAGTGAGTGTCATTTGGACTGCCTATGGAATCAAGCCTACTGTCACCAAGCTCTTCCTGTCTCCCCAGCCTCGCAATGGATGGACACCTGGCTACCGCTCCTCCGCCTCCTTCGGAACTGATGACTGTGGGGGGGATCTCCAAGGAAATGGACATGGGACTGGGTTTGGAATTTCGGACTTGTATACATTTGGGGTGCCCCGGGACTCTTTTAGATTTCTGTTAGTTAATAAATATTATTTTAAAACTCAATATTTGTGTCTTGGCGTATTTGTGGTATACAGTAGCCTATACTCTCCAGGGTATTTGGTAACAAGGAGAGGTGTCGCTGGAAAAATGCGCACTTTCTCACCTGCGACACATAACCCGACAGTTGGTTACACTTAATTTGAGCACGAAAACAGCAATATCAGTCGCTTGCTAATTTTTGCCAATGTGACAACATTAAATTCATTAGGGAAGTGTAGGTTAGGTTATCGCCCCAGCTGTTGGCGATGTGAGATAAATAGCCAACGCTTACACGCTCAAACGAAGCGCTGTTAGGTTACTGCGGTGAGGTGTATTGCACTCTCAGTAATTTTTACCAAACGAAAAAAGTATCCACATCCAGAAAACAAGTCTGAAGTTGCAATATTAGACGTTTCAAATCTTGCGATGCGAGAATCGGTATGGCTTCTGGCTACACTCAGTTTACATTTTGTCAGAGCTTGCACATTAATGGCAATTCATCCGATCATCATTTAAAAAAAAAAAGAAAATTCATTACGTTATTTAGGCTATTCTTTTTATGACTCTTCCTACACTGCAAAAAACGAATATCTGTAGAAGTGTAATATACTTGAATTCAGCATTTTGTTCTCATTACACTTGTTTTTGAATGTATTTTCTTGGTAAGACTGACTATTGTTAAGATTATTTGACTCTTTTCAAGAAAATTCATCTTTTTTATCCTACCTAGATAATAAAACTAGTTCTGAGCAGCTTTTTTCTTAAAATAGAACACATACTGACAGAGTCGCATTAACAATTAGACTGTGAGTACATTTTTACTTGTTTCAAGACAATAAGACAATCCAAATGAACCTGTTTTAAGAACTGGCTCGATCTCACTAAGATATTCTAGCTAATCAACTGTGATAGCATACAAATTAATAGGGCCATTGAGATTTCCATTCATGATTCATAGCTTTAACATTTCTGTTGTCTGAGCAGCATTTGGCATAGCAATTTCATGATTGTAAATCTGTATCCCATCTCAATGTGTCAAACACTTGATATTCACAGCAAAATATACTGTAGATGAATCAATAACACATATAAGTGAAAAGTGAAAGCCCATCGGGAAACTCCAACTCCCATTGTCATTGTGACACAGCACTCCACAGCACACAAGTGAACACTGCACACAACGAAATTGCATTTATGCCTCACCCGTGCAAGGGGGCAGCCCTCAGTGGCGCCCCATGGGGAGCAGTGCGGTGGGACGGTACCATGCTCAGGGTACCTCAGTCATGGAGGAGGATGGGGGAGAGCACTGGTTGATTACTCCCCCCACCAACCTGGCGGGTCTGGAGTCGAACCGGCAACCTCAAGTCTGACGCCCTAACCGCTCACCCATGACTGCCCTTATATTTAAAAAAAATAGGGAGTCCCATTTCTGTGATTATGGTCTTTCCTAATTGTTACCAAGAAACATCCATTTCAGAGATGATATTCAAAAAATCTAATCTTTGAACTGACATGTGCCTCTGACGCCTTGATACCGCTGATGTGTGGCCCAATTCTTTTTCATGAGCAAATATACTTTTTGTTTGATGGGTAGGCTACTTTCGACAATTTTGCTATGATTTTTTTTTTCAAGATTGTTTTTGGTCTTTTTTACAATTTTATTGTAACTGACAGGACAGTTTGAGAGTAGGACAGGAGGCGAATGGAGAGAGAGATGCGGAGGGGTCGGCAAATGACCCGGACCGGGAATCGAACCCGGGTCGGCCACACGGCAGACGAGTGCCCTACCGGTTGCCCATGGCAGGGCCATTTTGCTTTGATTTACAAGACATTTGCAAACATTTTATAGGCCTAATTTAATTTAGAAATTTAGAAAAAAAAAATAATGCTTTGACTCTATCTCATGCACACGTGTCTCATCATGCTCTGTCTAAATTTTTGTAAAGTTTCCGTCATCAGAGCAAAAAAGGTTGTGAGTTATTTCACTTAATTCTATGATAAGATGTATAGCATGGTCCTTGCTGCTGATAAAAACAAAAGTGAATATCTTCAGAAATATCAGCATCTGTCCAGACAACGATTTTAGTTTGTTATCGATCATTAGATTCCATCGTTACACCAATTGGACATGTCTTGTATGGGTCTATTAATATGCAAACCTAGGCCTATAGCCTACCTGAAGTTATACCATCTAGATCAATATGATTTGACAAAATAAAGTGCTTCAATGCACGTTTTATTTCCTGTTGCACAACTGCAACAGTAAGGGCAACAGGTTTTTTTGTGTTCATTTTTAAGGCACACTCAAAAAATGTTTCTGGGTCCTGGTAAATATTAAGAAATATGTATACATACAATATTATTATAAAATGGAAAAATGATTCATTGAAATCATATAAACACCATTTGAACTGTCGGCGTATGAACTTTTAAACAAATAATCTAAACAAATAATGTATGCACTTGAAAAAAGCTCATAATATTAACTGACATGCACATCACACTCCAGAACAGTAGGTGGCAGTAAGAAATGAATCGCCTATTTGTCGAAACACATTTTCATTGACAGTATTTATCTTCTTCCTGCTGGCACCAAGTTGTTACCTTATTGGTACAGAAATATTTTACATAAATCAAAACTATATATGTGAAATTCATGCTGTAATTCAGGTGGGATAACAAACAAAAACAAAAAAACACCAAAGAGTAAAACCGGAAATGGAATTACGTCACTTCCTGTTCGTCAGATCTGCCCTACTAAGGCAAAAGACAGTAACTCACCAGAGTGTGAAACTGAGAAAAATGATGTTAAAGTTATCTTAAAATAAATTAATGTCACCACAATCTGGTTATAGCTACAAAGCTGTAATTTTCACAGTTTGTAGTGTATGCCTGCCTACATCTATTCATAAAAAATAATTTTACAAATAGTTAACCTTTGACCCTTTTTTGGAAGTTACTGTGTTCTGCCTTAGCATTGCCCCCGGAATGACAATTAGTCATACTAAGGCAGAAGACAGTAACTTCCATTTTAAATCTGAATAATAAGCAACAAATACAACTTTCACATATAATTTAAGCAGTATACACACTATTAGAGTCATTATGACAAAATGTCATGTTTATTAACATATAAATTGTTAATAATAATAATAATATAATTATAAATGGGTTTTGTGTGTGTATTTGTATTTCATACTACCTCAAATAGTAGTTACACACATTGCCTACCAGGCTTATCATGTTTCATAATATAATAGTTTCATTTTATATTTTTTTGATTATTTACATGACTGAAATGTAAAGAAGGAGTTTTAACTGTTAACAGATGAACAGTAAGTGAAGTTACTGTGTTCTGCCTCAGTTTGGAACATCAGGGTTCCAGAATTCTGCAGGTCCAGAGCAGAAGGAAAAAAGCAGTAACTGAAGTTACAGTCTTCTGCCTTAGTTTACCCAAAGGATTTTCAGCTTGTTTTACTTTACACCTTTTTTTACCCTCAAAACAACTGATTTCAAACTCCATGTTTGTTCACATGATAAAACTGATGCTTATTATTGCAAATATGACAAAAACTCATTTTTGAAAAAATTGAAGTTACTGCCTTTTGCCTTAGCAGGGCAGATTTGGTCTCCTGCTTTGAAATTGAGGCAATCGTTTTCAGCCGGGTAAGTTTCACAATCCGTTTCAATCCTTGTCATCTTTGGCAATATGCATGGAAAGTTAACCGATACGATTGTTAGATCATGCTGTGTGATCTGACAAGCTGAAGTCTTGCATTCAAATATCCACTCTTAAACAGTAGCTTATCTTGTGCAACATCTTTAGGAGTAAAAAAAGTTACCTTAAGGTTTATCCAGTCTGAAGTGTAAATTACCAGCATAATTATTTTAAACATAGTTTAACACCTGCTGCTGTTTAGCTTAGCAGCTAGCTATTGCTCTCTAGCTTGCTATTGCCCTGTAATGCCCCACATGTTACTCAAAATATGTATCTTATTTTTTTTAATGGGCGTCACTATTGGCCAGTCCTGAATATCACCTTTGAAAAGCCATGTTTGCCGATATTGTGAGAAAAGGTTCACCTCTGTTTTTCAACTTGACAGATGGTTACCCCCTGTGCGAGTGGAAGATGTGACTTTGAAGACAGTCATTGTAAAAGGTAGGATTTATGTCCATGTTCAATTGTTTTACACTTTACCCTCTGCTTGAACACTTTACTTACACCAAAGCAAAATGAGGATAAAAATATTTTTTAGCCAATTTGCTGTCATTTTCATGTTGGCATGGTGTCAACAGTTATTTTGTATTATATGAAACATGGATATGGTGAAAAATATTTTAATTAACTTTAATTTCACGCTGTCTTAAGTGGCTGTAGTCACGTTATTTACCAATATTTTAAATGGTGACAATATTCCCCAGTCTAAAAAGTGGTGACGATGTACCTGACTTGCTTGCCATAGACAACAAGAAGTGGTGTTTCATGCATGGTGTGGAGTTGCTTGAGGATGCAAAATCATTGGTAATCCAACAACATGCGTCAGTCAACATCTATGCAGTGACATAGGCTATTTGATATGGCAGATTTTATTTGGTTGAGGCTACTCTACTCTCCTTGACCCCTGGTCTCAACTTAGGTTTTACAGGAAGTCAGTCAATGTCATTGTGATGTTAGCCCTCATCTTATCTTGTAATTTATGTGACATCAACTCCAGCACTCTAATTATGTGTTTTGTCATAGGTGCAAAAGGCTTGTCTAAGATAAGCTGGCAGTCTACACCGCATGGCCTGCGTTGCTGACATTGAGTGAAGTAAGTGTGGTGGTACATTATGTCATAACAGATAGTATTTAAGTGTTGATGTATGTCTGTCCTGTAGGATGTCTTTGTGGCTTGACCCCAGGTGTTGCCCCACCTGCAGGCCCAGAGATAGAAAGACATAGTCACAAGTCACAGGACAGACAGGAAGCACAACACAACTGGGCCTGACAATCATGTCATTTTCTTGTAATGTGTCTTTGACAGGTTAATGCAGAGTTCCTGTGCCTGACAGATACTTGAGGAAGCATCTTGGAGGTTCTCAAGGAGAAGGGAGGTGTTGCCAGAAGGAAGGTAGGATAACTCATGGCTCCAACAGCTAATGGAAACATTGTGTTTGAGTTGCAAACAATCTAATGAAGTTGGGTATTAGGTATTAGAAGGTCAGACATTAGGTGTGGGAGACGCATGGCCCACCTCTAGGTTCACTGACTCTGAATTTTGAACAGTTCTGATTATGATGTTCACAAACGATCTGCACCCCAATAAAGAGAGCATGCGATAAGTGGCACCTGCATATCACTGACAAGCACACTATTAAATGCCCCCTATTAGTGGCCATGGTTGTCATTCACTAGACATCAGCATTTTTACATTTAGTGCCATTAAAGCTACATAAAAAGTGTGTGCACAGTGTTAAGCTTTCTGCATTTTCTTTTTCCACCATCAGGACTAGAGTGGCGAAGTGATCCAAAGGCAGACTGCACATCTATTGCAAGGAACATCCCGTGCCAGAGACTGTGATACAAGGCATGGAGCTGTACAGTGAACTCGGAGCATCTCTTGTGCATGTGTGATGCTCTTTGGACTCGGTTACCGGTATATACCCTCAATCTCAACTCTGGATTTGGATTTACAATTTTAAGTATCCAGATGAACTGAAATATATGTTCTGGTGAATTTGGAAAATATGCCCAAAAGGTTCAATCACTATAAACTACAGTAAATATGTTGGACACTGGCAATCTCAGGTTCTAAGACATTGTATAAAAGGACAATCCATCACATTTCTATGCATACTTTTATGTGCTGTTCTCTGATCTGAGTTGATGATTTTTTTTTTTGTCCTTATCTTAGCTCAGCATGGCATTGAGTATCATTGAGGGTTTTTTTTCTAAGCATTTTCTATGCAGATTAAAAGATGAGCACTATAATGAAAGGCGTAATAACGCCTCAGTAGCACTTCATGGACACATTGATATCATAATTAAAAACATTTCTCTCCCTCTCCTCCACCACTTTGGGAAAGAATCAAAGAGCCAAAAGTGATCCTGCGGGCAGTTGGTCAATTCTAAGATCTTTTTCATGAATGTCTAAGTAAATAAGTGAATAAATAGACACATACTGTTCTGTTGAGAGTATGTTTTTCGGCCAAAGATATCTGACTGCATTCAAAATGGTGGATTAACATGCAGAGGACCCCACTATTATTAATTTGCCCAAGCGATTATGACATTACTTAGAATTTGCTGGTGGTTGTAAGCATTCATGAAAAAGATGACATTTCTGAACAGGCCACATACATTAATGTGGTACAGTACACTGATAATTTCAGGTTTTCTGTTTAATTTCTGTTTAATCATACGATTATATTGTCTAGATTTTGGTGCTTTATTATCGTTTGACTGCATGTTTGTCCAGCTGATGAAATATTAATAAAAGAAATGTTTTGAAGTTCTTGTCAAGTATATTTTTCTCATACACCTAAACAAGATATTAATTCTACATGAGAAAATAAGTATTCTAGCTAAGAAAATCAGACTAGTTTTAAGACTTTAAATGAGCTGGAAACAAGTAAATTTGCCTTGTTTTAAGCGTATTGTATCCTTGTTTTGAGCAATAATTTCTTGGATGACATCTAATTCTAAGCAATAATGACTAATAAAGGAGACGAAATTGCTTAAAATAAGAAAAAAAAATCTTAACAAGCAACAGAAAAATAAGATTTTTATACTTGTTTCAAGTGTTTTTCTATGCCTACCGCTTAGATATTATTTTCTTGTTTTAAGAATTCTTACCAAGTCCAATTTGCTCGCTGCACTGGCAGATTATTTTGCTCAAAATAAGCAATTTTTCACCTAAAACACTATATGTTTTGCTTATTTTTGTAGAGGGCTTTTTTGCAGTGTACTTCCTGGAGGTGTTCTCACACAATTTATAGGCATGTTGTTATCCGCTGAATCGGTGCGTGCGGGTGAATATGAGCATAATTAATATGCCGTCAACATCGTCTAAAATATTCCATATGGTAATAAATGTTGCCTACCCATTTGCGCTTGAATGTGTATTGTGTGTATGCAAGAGAAAGTGTGTGTGTGTGTGTGTGTGTGTGTGTGTGTGTGTGTGTGTGTGTGTGTGTGTGTGTGTGTGTGAGAGAGAGAGAGAGAGAGAGAGAGAGAGAGAGAGAGAGAGAGAGAGAGAGAGAGAGAGAGAGAGAGAGACTACCACGTGGTAAAGCGTATAGCAAGCGCTCCCAAGTGCCACCCGGCGGTTGTTTGGGTACACTGCAGCTAGGCCCGGTACGTACCGAGGTGGATGACGTGGCATTACCTCGGTAAAGGGTGTGCATTGTAGGGGGACCGACTGTACATGTACTGATCTGTAATGCCATTCTTAAAGACTGAAATGCAGTCACTATAGACATAATGCTACTTGTGAAAATTTAGACTTAGGTGATCTTATGGGTTCTTCATACATATGGAGAGGTCTTGTCCTTTACCCTCTCTCATACAAATAAAAAAATATCTGTTATGAAAATTAGAGGATGAAGAACCTGCTACCTTGGACATCATCTTGCACTGACACTTCCCCATTCAGATGCAGCTGAGCGAGCATTAGCAGCAGTCTATTCTCACCATAGTTTTATTGTGGGAAATGCTCATTTTAATTCAGACCAAGAATCTTCTCAACTTGTTCACAATGTTACATTTGCTGTCAAGCATGTAAGCACATACTCACCCATACTTTCACACTATGAACATTTTTGTAGTTTCAGCAATCTGGTCAAGCAGGCTACCCCTGCCCTTGCTGCATCTCTGCTGAGTTTGGGACTATATTAACATCGTCAGCTAAGTATAATGTCATGTAATAACAATGTAATGCATGACATATTGTATATGACATGGTAGAATGTTTTTTTCCAGAGGGCTCCTAGGCTAGAATTACAGCATATACCCTAAAGAAACACCATGCAAAGTTTGGTGCTTTTGTCACTTCCGTAAAGGTATCTGTATTATATCTGTATTACGACCATCTTGGAAAATGGGCAACCATCTTGAATTTGAAGTGGCCCGTGTACTTTTTGAAAATAGTAATGTCTAAGGAGTATCTGTACCGAGTCTGGCGCTTGTATCACAAACTGAAGTATCGGGTCACCTATCTCCCTATTTAGAGGGAGGGTCTTCCTCTTTGAAGTTGGGTAGGCAACCCCTGGACCTCTCACTCCTCATGGATACACACCTATGGGCAGGAGACTCTGGTCTCTTATCCATGGCACTAATGACCCATTCCAGTCCCAATCCAAACCAGTAGGAGATCACACCCATCCCACCTGGATATTTCAGTTGCCGTTCCTGACAGTTGAAGTGGAAGTTCTAGTGGAAGTGGAAGTTCTACAACCATGGCAACCGCCGCGGTTTAGCTGACTTTAGCAAGGTGTTTTGATACGAGCCAAAGGAGCCATAATAACTATTACTCTGTCATATGGTACATTTATGAGTGATTCTACAATTCCCCTACGCTTTTGGCAAAAGCAAAATGTCAATTATCAGTATTTTTTTCAACTAAATGACCTAGATGTTTACATAGTGTATATATTTAAGTTTCCAAACAAACAAATTGCCAAGCTTAATCTTAAATCATTTGATAAATACTCTAATGAAAGCAAACATTTGCTTAATTATTTTGTCAACAGTGTTATGAACAAATACTATGTCATTTCAAACATATATAAAAATACTACAGAGTTGAAACAATATATGTTTGAAAGTGCTTATGTCCCTTAGCAGTAATGTTGTCATTAGTCTGTGCAACTGATATAGAAAATGTGATTGTTGAGCTTCATAAGTAGGATTTTATGAGTCACTGTGATACAGACTGACACATTTTTCATCATAAATCCCTGTAACGTCTGATTTGAATATAGTCACCCTCCTTACACAAGACTTCCTTCTCCAGAGATAATCCCTAGTGTATGTTCATAGGATTTTTCCAACACATAAGGGATCAATAGCGCAAAAAACACTTTCAAAACAGTCAACCGTGTTACTCAACTGTGTTACGGTCAACAGTGCAGGGGAACAAGTCGGCACTTTTTTAGGAGAAAAAACAGAGCAGACAAACCCATCTCCCTAGAACACAAATTATTTTGTTTGTTTGTCTGTCAATATGGATATAAATTGGCAAAAACATACTCCTCCTCAACTGTCATCAGTGTTGCCAGATTGGGCTGGTTCCCGCCCAATTGGGCTGCTTAGGATGGCCTTGTGCGGGTAAAAATGGCATCTATCAGAAAAACCTTCCCACTGCCATATAAATCAATTGAATTGGGCGGGTTTTTAGGGCGGATTTTGATCATTTTTTGGGCTGGAAATCATCAGCCTCATCTGGCAACCCTGACTGTCATACTTTATTGTAACACCATTGACGGTAACACCGTTGACATTTCAGCCATTTTTATGGTGTTGTGCTAACTGAGGACCTCAGAAGTTCCACCACAACACCTTAATCAATTCATGTATCTGTATGCTTTATCTGTGTTTTTCTACATGTGATTTCTAATTCAGATTCTTATGAATATGTTGATAACACAGTTGACAGGCAATTTTCCCGCTATGAGAACATGAAAAAGAATGGATTAAATTATGGAAGGATGGAATGGAGCTCAAAATTTACCAAAAAGTCTTCCCGTATCCTGCCAAAGAGGTTATGACATCACGTGATGTTATTCGTATGGCCTAAGACCAAACCATTACTGATTTATGGATGAGATTTCAGACCGTGACACGGTTAACACAGTTTTCGTGGACACACACAAAATGGCAAATTTCATGTATAATGGAAATGACAGTGGTCTTTCTGACAGTTTTGTCATATTGTGATGATTACTGTGAATCAACATTTGCAATCGTCTTGGGCAAAACAAGTTTCTTTACATGCTAATATGAAGACTGAATCTGACATTTGGAAAACAGGACGGCATGAAAACGCCCAAAACCAGTATTAAATATTCATTCTTGCTGAGGGAAATAATGCTATGTCTACACTTTCTGTATTATATGAAAGATAAATGTTTTCTAATGTCCAAAACATCATTGGATGCAGTTAATAGTTAGTGGAAATGCCAAATAAAATCCACGGACTTAAAAGTGTAGGCGAATTAGAGAATCACTCTTATGTTGACACAATATCATGTAATAACACGAAGATTATGTTGACTTAAAATGGATGTGTTTGGAACAGCTACACAAAAGAGAAATTGAGTTTCACTATTTATTGACATCTTAAATAACGGCTCCATGGGTGGCGCCATGATCATCCGACTTCGATTTATTGAGGTTGGAGTAGTGAGAGTCCCCCCAGACTTCGCTAGTTGGATGTCCCACTTCGACAGCTGTTCCAGAGCATTTTTCGTAGTAGGAGGTTGGATATGTGCGATCTCCCACTAGGATGATCTGGGACTGGAATGCGCCATAAGGGACAGATGAAAGACACACAACAATGGCTTGAATGAGGAATTATTCCAATATTGGTTTGCCTGATTTAGTCTTGACTAGGATCGGTTCACTGTGGTGTAAGAAAACTGATTGAGACTGAAAAAAATGCTTAACAGACCGTAGGTCAGGGGGAGGCGCTGCCTCTTTGAATATGGGTGGGTTGTCCTTTGACCTGTTACTCCTCATGGACACACAGCTCTCTGGTCTCTTCTTCTCCATGACACTCAGGGACTAGGGGAACATGACAAGACTCAAGGTGAACATTGAGAAACTTTACCCTGGTGGTCTCTTCTCCATGGCACTAAGGGACAAAGGGAACACTAACATACTCCAGGTGATGATGATTTGTTCCATGTTCTACTGATGAAAGAGTTGTTGTGATAAACTGTTAAAAATTAAATCTTACAGTATCATTGCCCAGACATGTTTGTGTGTGTGTAATCATTGTCAAGTGTATCATAATGTTAGTGTTTTGGCAGTCTCTCTCTCTCTCTCTCTCTCTCTCTCTCTCTCTCTCTCTCTCTCTCTCTCTCTCTCTCTCTCTCTCTCTCTCTCTCTCTCTCTCTCTCTCTCTCTCTCTCTCTCTCTCTTTAACCCCCCCTCCCCCACACACACACACACACACACACACATACACCACACACACACACACACACACACACACCATCATGATTGCCATGTCCCAATGGGCCCCCTCCTGGTGGGAGTGTGTCAGTGCATGGGGAAGGTTGATGCCAAGAAGGTTAAATCAGTTTAACTATCTTCAAACTCATCAGGTGGTTTACCTCAGTAGGCACACCTAGGAGCAGGGGTGGGTTATGTTTACATTGGCTACTGGCCAGACAACAAGAACACCCCGCAGCATGGCTATTAAACCGGAAAGTTTGCATGAGCTTAGCAGTGCTTTTGTTATAATGAGAATATGGTTGTTATGGTTGAGAATATGGTTGTTAATAGCTCAGTTTTAGGCACATCTCTTTCAGCCTTCAAGAAGCAAGTTAAGAATGCAGCTTGAGCGGCCCTACTGTCCCAGGCCAGACTCTTGACATGATGTTTACAGTATGTGTGTGTAGTCTACTTTACACTAACACCCTATGCATCTGCACTTATTGTTCTGTATATTTTATGGCATTTTGTATCTGCTAGTGATGTTGGCTACAATTTTGTCCACAATTGCAAGTCAAGTTGGTTAAAAAAGCGTAATCCAAATTCAATGTAATGTAATCAACAAGGAAGGATCTTTTAATCAATGAGTGGACCGGTGCACACCAGTGCGTAGCGCCGATATTAAAGATGCCCCGATTGCTTGGCTGCCGATCATGATCGGCCGATAATGCCTAAAAATAGCCTGATCGGAGACCTGAAAAATATGCCGATCATAAAACCGATTGCAAGATATTAAATTCCTCACGCAACCATTTTGCATTTACACCTGGCGCTGCACACGTAGGTGCTGGCTCTGTGCATAGCTGCAACTCAGCAAGAAGGCATCTTTGCTTGTCTATAACTTTTCGGCATTCACCTCTTCTTTTTTATCATTCATAATCATATATGCGTCTGATTTTTGCGCCATGCGACTTTCACCTGACTCTTGTAATTATTATATCCCCGAAACGCGGAGCGTCGGGGATGCAATGGTTTCGCGTGCACCGCGTCCGCGTCCGCCGCGTAAGGTCTTTCGTGTTAACGCGATAACTTTTGAACGGATGTTTGGATTTGTCCCAGATTTGGTGTGTGAATGCTCTAGGGCAGGTTCATGAACTGATTCGAGTTTGGAGGTCAACAATTTCAAGATGGCCGAATTCAAGATGGCCGAATTTTTGTTTGGTCCATAACTTCTGACCGGGTGGATGGATTTGTCCCAAATTTGGTGTGTGAATGTTCTAGGGTAGGTTCATGAACTGATTCGAGTTTGGAGGTCAACAATTTCAAGATGGCCGAATTCAAGATGGCCGAATTTTTGTTTGGTCCATAACTTCTGACCGGGTGGATGGATTTGTCCCAGATTTGGTGTGTGAATGCTCTAGGGTAGGTTCATGAACTGCTTCGAGTTGGGAGGTCAACACTTTCAAGATGGCTGAATTCAAGATGGCCGAATTTTTGTTTGGTCCATAACTTCTGACCTGGTGGATGGATTTGTCCCAGATTTGGTGTGTGAATGCTCTAGGGTAGGTTCATGAACTGATTCAAGTTTGGAGGTCAACATTTTCAAGATGGCTGAATTCAAGATGGCCGAAATAGGTTCATGAACTAATTCGAGTTTGGAAGACAACACTTTCAAAATGGCGAAATTTTCATTTGGCCCATAACTTCTGACTGGGAGGATTGATTTGCCCCGTAACACCTATTTTAATGGTTCACCATTTCAGTGAATCTACCATATTAAGTACAGTGTAATAACCAATGTAGCAATATTTAATAACATGTAATACTAGTGTAATACCAGTGTAACAATATGCAATATCAGGTACAGTGTAATAACGAGTGTAACAGTATGCAATACCATGTAATATAGTGTAATACCAGTGTAACAATATGCAATACCATGTGATACCACTTACGCACAAACACATGATGTAAGTTTAAAAAATGGCGGTGTTACACTGGTATTACATTGTATTAAATATTGTTACACTGGTTATTACACTGTACCTAATGTGGTATATCCACTGAACCATTAAAACAGTATTACCATTTGCCCCATTTTTTGCTTCATTTTCACAATAGTCGTTTGGTTTTAAGCCTATGCACGTCATGTTACGTCTGTATGTATCATATACGTTTACAAAATGGTGGACGGGAGTGGTAGGAATGATGGGGGACTGGGAGCGTCGCGTTTCGGGGATATACCTTAAGCAGTAGAAGGCGACTGCACAGGCAGTCTAGTTGTTTTTAAAGTTGTAATTGACAGCCAGTCGATTAGTTCAGTGTTTCCCAACCACTGTGCCGCGGCACACTAGTGTGCCGTGAGAGATCGTTAGGTGTGCAGTGGAAAATTCTTGGGGATTTTTTTTTTCTTTTTAATTCATCGTTATTATCAGCAAACAATGCCTATGTAATTTTCTAGTAGCCTAGTGTCTGCTGTTGACTGGCGTCCTAAGCATGAAATAATTCCTTATCACTAGGTGGCAGCAGTTAGCGAATTGCATTGATGTATCTTCAGTAGCCCTAACATAAAACTAGGGTGACCAGACGTCCGGTTTTCCCTGGACATGTCCTACTTTTGTGAGCCAAAAAAATGTCCGGGGTAATTTCAGAATTGTCCGGGATTTTGTTGGACTGCCTGAAATATAGACCTAATTAATCTGCACTGTAATTTTCACTCCGTTCCATTTGACTCCACTCCAGGTTTCTCTCTACCGTTCACAAATTAGTCACGCCATTCTCATCAAAGCCAGGGGACTAGCCAGTGCGCCCCATGTTTACAAGCTAAAGCGCATCTGTCCGCCGGTTTGACGGACTGCAATGCCGATAGAAACGCAAATGCACGTTCGCGGTGGAGTTGAAAAAAAATTCCTGCGTGTGAAGCCAGGTATGAAGGTAATCTAACACAAGAGTATGCCTAGTAACACCACCAAATCCATAATTTAGGGAGGTACAAGTTTTGTTACACCTTGTCACAAGACTTAGCCTAAAAATTCTTTCATGATCTGACATTTCCAAGTTATTTGCAAAAGCAATTTCTCGGAGCTAGAAGGACTCATTCCTGAGTTAAGAAATTAAGCTTCTTCTTCTTCTGTCTATTGCCTTTGCAGTTATTGATAACGCTGTATGGGTTATCTTTTTAATGGTACGTAAAACTCCAGTTCCTCTCTTAATGGCTGCAGTGCCCATTGCTAATCTCTGAGCACCATGCCACTACAAATAGCCTATCTAAATAGGCCTAATGGATGACAGTGGAGGGGTAAATTGTGAGGTGTCTTATAAGCATATTAAGCCTAAAATGTAGCCTAATAGAACTTCATTATCAATTCAGTTGAAAACCACAAATGTTGTGTTTTTTTATATTTAGTTTCCAATGTTATATAGACTAATGCTGTTCATCTTTTTGGGGAATGGCTGAGATGGGCCTACATGATGGTGAATCTATTTTTGAAAACCTAATGCAGAAATTAGAATAGGCCTATGAAATTGAGCTGCATTGTTATGCTGTTAAGCTACTCCAATATAGGTGTTAGGCACTGCCGTAACTATAGCAGGTGCAGCAGGTGCAGCAGGTGCAGCCGCACCGGGGCACGCGACCATTGAGGGGCCCGCAGACGGGCCCTCCAAAATGGTTCGCGGTCCCCTCCTGTATACTCGTCGATTGCGAGTCGTAGAATGGATACGCAAAATAACCAATGCACACTCATACCGTGTCCAGACAGTATTTATAGACCGTGGCAGACTCCCACAAGACGGTGGGAATTTAGAGCATCAAATCAATTGCAAATGGGCACTTTTAGTTACTATATTGCTACAGGTCATTACATGGGCAGTCAAATTATTCAGACAAATGTTTCAAATAGCAATAAAGGTAACACATGAACGCTATATTTGTGCATTTTATTTTTTACATTGCGGCCAGGAATTGTGGGATATACACTTGCCTCCAAAAGAGTTGTCGCCTACCCATCGGTTTGGAATAACAGCTAATAACCTGACTTTCAATTAATCACTTGGCTTCAGAAGTCACTCATATGAAAGCTACAACCCTCTCGAATGAAAATGTATGTACAAAAATAAATTTCATGCACGAAAGAAAGATTGACCCTTTAATGAACACAGACAGGGCAGATTTTGACAAGACAAAAGTTTTGTCGCCTATCGAACATAATGTGAAAATGAGCAGATAAGTCACTTCAAAACACTTCAAATACGCAGATCGGGTGTCATATTTAATCACTGATTCACTCACACCTCTCCAGAAAATCAACTTTGGCCTTAGGTGTATGTTTAGGGTCATTGTAATCATGGAAAGCAACACAATGAAAATCAATGGAGTTCAATGAGAGATGGTGACATATTCGCTATTCGTAGAGCAATACATGTTTAACTTCATGATGTAATCAATGATAAAAGCCCTCACACACCAGCAGCATGCATGCAGCTCCACATAAGAGCTGTATCCCTCCCATGTTTGACTTTAGGCACCATGTATTTTTTCCAAATTCTTCACCTTTAACACCAAAGAAGTATCTCCCACTGTCCTGTCTCAATAAAGGCAACCAAGAGTATGTCAGGCCTAATTCTGACAAAAATGAAGGCTAATGGGACTCATACTCTGAAGTCAAGATCCCAAGATCAACCATTTTAGAACTGATAGCATCAAAACTATATGGTGTTGGAGATGAAGAATATGAAAAAAGAGAAATGGTGCATAAAGTGAAACATGGTACAGATACAGCTCTTATGAGGAGCTGCATACATGCTGCAGGTATTGTAGGGCTTTTATCGTTGATTAAATCATGAAGTTAAGCATGTATTGCTCTACGAATAGCGAATATGTCACCATCTCTCATTGAACTCCATTGATTTTCATTGTGTTGCTTTCCATGATTACAATGACCCTAAACATACACCAAAGGCCAAAGTCGATTTTCTGGAGAGGTGAGAGTGATTCAGTGATTAAGTATGACACCCAATCTGCGTATTTGAAGTGTTTTGAAGTGACTTATCTGCTAATTTTCACATTATGTTCGATAGGCGACAAAACTTTTGTCTTGTGAAAATCTGCCCTGTCTGTGTTCAATAAAGGGTCAATCTTTCTTTGGTGCATGAAATTTATTTTTGTACATACATTTTCATTCGGGAGGGGTTGTAGCTTTCATATGAGTGACTTCTGAAGCCAAGTGATTAATTGAAAGTCAGGTTATTAGCTGTTATTCCAAACAGATGGATAGGCGACAACTCTTTTGGAGGCGAGTGTATATTTTCATACACTACCATTGGCGGTATGTAAAAAGGGAGCGCGAGTCGCCAGTGGTAACGTTCTGTTTGGAATTACCACACGATTGATTCCCTTACCAATTCAAATTAAATGCATGCTGGTCAGTCGAACGTAGCCTTTTGTTCTCATCTTATCTATGTTGTAGTAGCATGCGTTGTTGGCTTTCTTGAAGGCGGAATATAAAATGAGTTTAGTCACTTCATTCGCCAAGAATAGAGATGGCTACTGGCTAGCAAGAACATCCTATGGATATTAGACCTCCTTGGATATTATCTAAGAAGATTTCGAAGACGCTACGAAGAAGGTAAGGCCAAGTTTCCCTATAATAATGTCCGCAGTGACATTATATTGATTTCATATCACCCATCTCCTTCAGGTATTTTCCAATTGTTGTCACATTTGTAGTCCAGTAGTCTGGGTTCGGCAGGGTCTGGCATTTTTAACGGTGTCCATTCTAGTTTGTAATCTGTGACAGCGGTATTGCTGTAGTTATTCCCAGCGTTATAACTTCGTTGTGTGTTCTCCAATTGACAACTAGTTGTGCTGACTTGCATCTCCACTCCATGTTGATTTTATCATCTAGCATTTCTCCTATTAGCATAATATAAGTTAAGTTCTTCTGTTAGCTTGGCTATGTTACGAAGTGGACTCGAGTCGTCAGCTAGGGGAGGAGCCCTATCTCACGCCTTTCGTAAAGTCTTCACGAAAATAATAGATTAATTTTCATGGTGCATTCACGTTATTGCCCGCCTTTCGTAAAGTCTTCACGAAAATAATAGATTAATTTTCACGCTGCCTATTCACTTGAATTGCCCCATTGCTGCTATGGTTATCCAAACGTCTTCAGGGGCGGGGAGGGGGTGCTGACAGAACACTGCTGATAAACTTGTGACTCACTAATTCGATGCCCTTTCGGTACTTACGCCTTATGTCCCCTAAACCTAAACCTAAAACTAACCCTAACCTTAACCCTACTTAACCCTAATCCTAACCCTAACCCTAACCTTAACCCTAACCTTGACCCTAAACCTAACCCTAAATTGCTTGTTTGAAATGTTTGATTACCATGTGACGGTAGGCTACCGAAAGGGCATCAAACTAGTGGGTCGCTAGGCAACAGTCGGGCAATTCAAGTGAATAGGCAGCGTGAAAATTAATCTATTATTTTCGTGAAGGCTTTACGAAAGGCGGGCAATAACGTGAATGCACCACAAAAAATTATCTATTTTTTCGTGAAAACTTCACGAAATGAGTGAGATACGGTTGAGGGGAGGGGAGAAATACAAGTGGGCGATTCTGTGTGGGCGTGTAGAGCTCTATCTGTGTATGTTTTACTGGTGGGCTGTCACCAATGTGTTGTCATGGTTGTCTTGGATGTTGTGTTTCCATTCATGCACCGTCTCCATCTTTTCCCATGTTTATGGTAGCCGGGACCGTCTTCCATAACCAGCATTGCATATTGTGCCGTTATTTGCCATAGGACGCAAAACTACTTTGCAATGGCACCTTGTGTATGTGGGGTAGTGGAAGGTTGAAATCATTAGGCCTATAAAGGCATATCCTGTTGATTGTGCTATCTATCTTTTAAGTCCTTAGTGTTATTTTTTTTATGGAGTTTAAAGTAAACTGGGGTGCTTAACCCATTGAGGTCTAAGTGCCCTTGAGAGGGCAATTTGACATGTCTCCAAAAACAAATCTGTAACTCTGTGAGTTTTTGTCATTGAAACACATAAGTTACGCCATTAGAAACCTCAGACCTTCCAGATTTCAAATATATATATATATTAAATAAATTATATAGCTGGCCCAATTTAAAGAAAGTGAAAAGAAATCTTCGCATATTCTGTACTCTCTGCCTGTAGCAGCCACACCTATAGCTATTCACATGTAAAGTACCGGTGCTTGAGTGGCTATTCAGAGGTGACAGCACGCCCCTTTCAGGTAGGGTAAACACAGAAGACGTAGAGTGACAGGGGGGTTGGGGCTATCAGAGCACATGGGGATTGACAGGGGTGTGGGCTGTTAGAGGTTTTTCACACCTATCTCATTAGTATTCAAATGAGACAGGCAGTGGCAGTGACATAGTCATTCTTTTTTGCATTTTGTATGAAAACAACAAAACATTTCTAAATGCCCTTTTCACTTTTATGCTGCCAACACATTTGTTTACAAGATTCAAACTTCAAAAGTCTTGGCTAGATATATTTATTGTGTGTTTTCTTGAACTTTTTGAAGACGTCTGAAATCTGTTTTTTTGTACAGTTGTGTTTATACTCAATTTAAATAAAACATGTTTGTATGACATCCAATTTTTTTTTCAGATTATTTCTTGTCAGGCTTTTCACAATACAACCATATATTCCACTTTTGCATAGATGCTTACTGTTAGCTGAAAATACTTGAAAATGTCAGGGTGGTGCAAGCAGCCTAAAAGCCTCTGAAAGGCCTTAGACCTCAGAGGGTTAAGATCAGCAGGGTTGTCTCCCTCGTCTGTGTAGCCTGCTGTCAGCAGGCACCATGCGCTCGCAAGCACACACGCACATACTGCTACTGTCTCCAGTCCCCTGTCCCTGTCTCAACCGGTCTCTAGACACATATTCCGAAAGCCTTTCTTTGCGTTTGTCCTGGGGTTTTTTTGGACAGATAACTTACATACTCTATGATGTAAATGTGCACATCGCATTCACTATGCTATTGCAATTGCAAATAATATAGCCCACCCTTTCACCGTGGCTAGATAAAATATCTTAAATAAAATTAGCACAACATCCGAGGGCCCGTGCTGTATACTCGCACCGGGGCCCATCACCGAGTTGTTACGCCACTGGTGTTAGGCGTACTATCTAGGATTGTAACAAAGGCATCATATGATCACACAAATTATGTGATAGGCCTATAGGCGTAACTGAAGATATTTTAATTGTCATTTATGGTAGACAAATGAATGTGCATGCCAAAAAGTTTGAGTGGCTTTTAAACAAATTACCATTTTGGATGTGTTGATACTTTATAGGCCTACTATCATACCTCATACCCATATATACTTTCATACCTGTAGATACACAGATACACAGATGACCCCCCCCCCCCCCCCAAAAAAAAGTGTCCTCCTTTTTACAAATCCAAATCTGGTCACCCTAATAAAACGTCCATCAGCTGCTAGTCAAAACAATCCTCCTGACGTGACTGATAGTTAACTTTGCTAGCGCTGTTTCTTCATTAATTAGGTCAGAAAACCAAAATCCTAACCTGAAACAGATTTGTGTTTTGCTTACAACCTTACTGAAAAGTTAAACTAGTGAGGTGGTGGCATGATTGAGCACACAACGTAGTTTGTTGGTCCGCGTGCTTTCTAGTCGAGTGTGAGGATGCCGAGACCCTTCAAGCCAGACTATCCAACTGCCGGTAAGCAATAATTAGCTTAATTTTAGGGAAAGGGGAAAGCAATTACCTCCTGTTACCTCGCGGGAAACTTGCACCTTTGTCACAAACACCCCAGGCACAATTTCCAGTCAGTGTTTAATAATATGACTGTAATATCTTGCATTTGAAAACATGAGATTTCCGCTTTGAGTTCATGGAGCGCTGTCAAACTGTCTGACTTCTTCTGACCGACCTCGTCCTTTTGCAGCGCTGTGATTGTGGTCAAACAGCATTTTAGGGCAGGCCTTAGTCAAAGGTGAATAGGTTTCACATTAAGATTAAGTGAGTAAAATATATAGAGATTGATATTTGTACATATGCATCTTCAGTGAAATAGTTCCCAAATGTTGCTACTGTCAGAATAAACATTATTTTCTGTATTCCTGCTAATAGAGTGCTTTTGGACAGAATAACAATTTGTAAATTGTAGGCCTACTTTGAAGTTTATAGCTTCTTTAACCCTTTAATGCATAAGCCATTGGACTCACACTAACGCATAACATGGGCCTAAATAGAACCGCATTCATTTCCAATGTATTTCTGAGCATTAATCATGTATTCTCTCACAAAACTTCTAAAACCAATACATTTTATCCCATAATTCTTCTAAAAGTAATTACATAGGTGGTCCTTAATTCAACAAAGTATTTTTTTAAATGTTCTTGTATTTTTATTTTACAAATAAACATGAATTTGGAATTAAATCACTAATTTCTAGACGTGGATCGAAAAGGGCCTGCATTCATTTCTAATGGAAGTCTAAATCTTTCACTATAATAACTTCCACAATTAATGTATTTTAATAGCTAATGGATTAAAAGTTGTGATTTAGGCTGTTTTAATGCACAAAATGGGTGTTATTTTTTGTATCTTATATAAATAAACACACAAATCATTTCCCCCATTATTGCAGACATAGCCCAAGTCTGAAGTGTTTCACCTTAGGAACTAAAATATATTTAAAAGGATTCCAGTCAGGAACAAATAAACTGCGGACAGTTTTTGACCACTGTTGACCACTGCTGACCTATTAGATTTAAGCATTCCAGGTCATGCATATTTGTGTAATAAGAGACGTGTGATCGAAGGAGCCCAATAGCCTATATCAGGGCATAATTAATGTGCATAATTATTAGGCAACTTTGGTTTCCTATGGGAAAATATGCCACAAAAGACATCTAACAAACTCCAAAAATACTATAAACAATTTTGATGTCTTCCAGAGGGGTGTGGCTGTCTTGAAATATTGATCACATCCGTCTAAAGCACTGTTACAAAGCCATCAGTGTCACATGACATGAGCTCACAGTCACTGCCAGATTTAGAAGAATTGAAGATGAAACTACCACAAAACTATTACCTGCAGTGCTGTTATATTCCAGAACTGAAACCTACATTGAGTGTCCACAAGAACATTGTATTCAGCACTCAGAGAAATGGCCAAGGTAAAACAGGCTGAAACCTGAAGACCACTCAACAAGAAACTTAAGTCAAGACTGGGTCAAGAAATGTCTTTAGACAGTTTTTGCAATGGTTTTATGAACTAGTGAAGGTGACTGTTAATGGACCTGGTAGATTAGTCTATGGCTAGATCAGCAATGTGCACACTTACATGAGTTCCTGAGTTCCACTCAAATGCCAGCAAAGTACAGCATAAATACCATGGTCTTCAAAAGATGCAAATGTCTTCATCTCAATGATCCAGCCATGGGCTTATCCACCCTGTCTGTCAAGAGTCACTTTCCCAAGTCTATAATAGGCCTAACTTTGAAAACTCTGTTCCCCAGGTCCCCAGATTTTTCACCGAGTCTTGACTAAATTAACTTGTCTAGTGTCATCCCTTCTTACCTTGGCCATATCTCTGAGTGCTCAATGCCCTGTTCTTCTGGACACTTGGTGTAGGTTTCTGTTGTGTAATATTATAGGACTGCAGGGTAATACTTTTTTGTAGCTCCACTTTAAATTCTTCTCAAGTTTTGGCAGTGACATTTCTTACGAGACTGATGACTTTGTAATGATGCATTTCATTATTCTGTGGTAAAGTGACCAACGTCTTGCCAATTTCACGATAGCCACATCCCTCTAGAAGACTTCAAAATTGTTAATCGACTTTTCAGAGTTTGTTAGATCTATTTTGTGGCCCATTTTCCAAGAAGACAACAAAGTTGCCTAATAATTATGCACACCTGATATAAGGTGCATGGCCTGGAATGCTTAAATCCGATAGGTTTTCAAGTTCATATAGATTCCTGTTGGAAAATGAGCATAAAAAAGACAATATGGTCAAAAAACATGTTTGCCTAATGTAACAGGGCGCACCTGCTCGGTGACGCTCCTGTTTGATTGACAGCCGTAGGCGGGCTGAAATCGATAAATATCTGGCGAGGTTAGCTCTTCCTGCTGGCGCTTCCGCTCAGTGCCAGGTCGCGTCGTGGGCACTAGCCGCGTACCTTTTTGTCTGAGGTCGGATCAGATCGAGTGAACGTCAAAGTTCGCCCTGCTTTGTGCAGTTAAAGTGCATGAATTATGCTGTAAGCCAGCCCATGGTGAGTTGTGGTCCCAACGACATAACAGTCCTATGCATTCCCTATAGTTGCATTGATTTGTAATTGGAAACATTGTCTTAAAACAGTTCCTGGAGGCGAGGGTAACCGTGGCGTTGTGGCTCCCTGAGACTGATCGCGAGCTATGGGCCTCAAGTGCGCTCCGAGGTGGGTTGCCGGTAACATATTCACGTTCCATCTTTCGTAAAGTCACTACTGTCACGGGTTCTGACTGAGGCTTTCTCTGTTTTTAGCATTGGCGGTCTCTACAGCAAGTGACCAGCGGTGCGATGTGCCCACGTTTCCTCTACCAGCTGCTGTTTTGATGGGAAAACAGATTCCAACAGTTTCATTCTGTTAACGTTTTGTTGTCCTGTGTGGTATTGTTTGTTTATTGTCTGTGGTGCTGTTGAGTGTACCGTGTGTGCGTTGGATGGCGGTAGTTGCTACTCCGCCTCCCCCTCCCCTTCACGGTGCGTATTGCGCGTCTGCGCGCGCTCCTTGGTCACTCAACAGTTTCCAGTGCGCGCCTCCGATGCCCCTGAGCCTAATATGACACGTGTGCTTTGCAGTACCTATTTTCTATTTTCTTTGTTTGCTGTGATTTGCATGTGTATTTAATTTCACCCGCTGTGTTTCTTTTGATTTCATTTGGTTTGTCTAAAGCATGTATTTTTATTTTAGTGTTGCTGTGGTTCAATTACCGTAATACCTCTCCTGGATTTCTGGGGTTGTCATCGTGGGGTTGCTTACTTGTTTCTGCATAGCCCCTCTGTGGCTGGGAGTGTGATATGCCTGTGCAACCCATATGTGAATGAGTGTTTTAGCTGCTGATTGCACATTACTTCAGTATTGTATTTGTATATAGTGTGGAACCAATTTTGTAATTAATAAACTATTTTATATGGGATCCTCGTCTCTTGTGCCTGTACCACGAACCTGTGAGCCTTATGGTTACCCAAGGTATATTTTGGTGGTAGCTACTGTCTACCCCTGGCGTAGTCGCTACATAGATCTAAGTCGGTGATTATTTATAAACCTTAAAAGTCCACTCCGCTACACTAATAATTATGCACACAGTGTATATAAAAAAATGAATGCAGATCATTTTTGACCCATGTGTATAAATATCATATGGTTGTATCAAAGAATAACCATGAAGTATTTTAATTAAGTACTAATGCTGGGAGTTAATACTCCATAAATGACAAAAAGTTGAATTTTTAATAAAATAATCAAAATCCTTTCTCAATATGGCTAAGAGACATTAAGCTTGTGATGAAATTACATAGGAAATGAATGCGGGTCTATTTAGACCCATGTGTCTAAATATCATATAGTTATATAAAATGACTTCTATATCAAAGAATAACCATCAAGTATTTAAAATAAGTATTGATGTTGGGAGTTAATACTTCATTAAAAAATTGGACTTTTAGTAAAAGAATCAAAATCCTTTTTCAATATGGCTAAGAGACATTAAAGGAATAGGTCGGTATTTTGCATTTGGGACCTTAATTATGGTGTATCATACACTGAGCTACCCACCTGTGTCACTTTTGTTTGATTTGAAGCCTTCCGTGAGATTTTGGGTTTGGGCGATATCCACAAACCACCATACAACGGGAGTCAGCGGGGCACAGACTTTAAATCCGTCGTACACGCATAAACAGTATTTTCTTATTTTGTTTAGGGTCATACAATTACGTTTCCGCCTCATTTCAATATTTAAATCTCCCGGGTTCAGTGAACAAATTAAAAATCTGTATTGACTGAGGTGTGCCACGTCATCTTTCTGCGACGCTCATTCTGACAGCCAGCCAGCTCTGCTACGACAGTCGGCAACATGATAAAGTAACAAGAAGCAAACGTTGAAGCTCTCGGTTTTTAACAGTTCTTCGGCTAGAACTTTGCTATGGGTTAAATGTGCGCATATACTGGATGCTGAAACTAAACGACAAGCTTTATGAAACCGTGGCATTTTGCGTTGAGATGGAAAAGGAACGCGCCACACTCTCCTGGATACGAGGCTACGTGTGTGCGGTTTCTACCAGCAAAACAAACTAGCAGGACAGAAGTGACAGCGTCAGAAAGAAAACAATGCTGTTCCGATTGCTGATGGAGACAACAGAGGTAAGGACATATTATGTATCTAGAGTTTTTGAATGGCTAATCTTGGTGTCGCCTCAAACTAGCTCTCTTCTCGGTGCCTTCGTATGGCTGTTCATGCTACCAGCTACAGATAGTCAAATGAATCAAAGCTACGTTTGGTCTCAAACAAAATTGTACACGGAAAATACGAATAGTATTCCTTCAGTAGGCAAGACAATCACAATCATATGATAAGCCCTGCACCAAATCATGGGGTATACTTATAAGTACAGTTGACTTTTACTTTTACTACTAGTAAAAACATTCAGCTGTCTAGCCTACTGAGAAATGGTAGGCTACATTGATTCTCATGTCATATCACTTGGAGGTTTTACAGTGTGATACTGATCTGATGTAGTGACACACTTCTTTATTTATTTAGGAAGGTGCCAAGTAACTCTGGAGGATATTCTCGCCATGACGAATCGAGCTGGTATCAACGTTCTTCGAAGTTGAATCGGAGATTATAGCCAAAACTCGCAGGAACACATAGCTTTCAATTGAGTAAGTCGCCGAGGAATTTGTAACTTCTGTTTGATTTACTATGCCCAGACAGCTTTGTCGATATTGGGGTCAGTCAGTGACGTTAGTAGTAACTTCACAGCTAGTTCCACGATTGTATAGATTATTATTTGTTCTGTTGTGTTTCATGTCAGTGGATTATCCAAGAAGCATTTTCATTGCAGTATACTAAGTATACTAATCAATTATTTATGAACATAAACTGTGGTTGTACCAGCCCCCCCCCCCCCCCCCAAAAAAACAAAAAACAAAAACAAAACAAAAGTGTCCCTACCTCTTACTTGCTGTATTGTGATCATCTGTCTCGTAGGAAATGCTGTACACAGCGCCCAGCGCCCTGGGAGCTGAACGTCTGCGGCCAGGTTACAGTACAGAAGGGTCATCCAAGGTGCATCATGACCCTCATCCATCTCCACCATACCATAGATGGAGTCAGAGTCTCTACATTGACTTATCATCTTGTGTTATATTGAGTAATTACAATGAAGTTATAAATCTAGTTGGTAATACTACACATAATTTGACATTACACATCTTAGGTGCATTGTGGGGACCCCTTATTGGACCAAATGTAGCTGGTTCGAATCCCTCCTGACCTCTCCCTACATCTCCATCCATGGCTGAAGTGCCCTTGAGCAAGGCACCTAACCCCACATTGCTCCAGGGACTGTAACCAATACCACTTTTGGTAAATGAAAGCGTCAGCTAAGTGCAATGCATTTTTTTAAAAAAAATGCAATGAAATGAAAATGTAATATTCCATGTCTTTTGATAACATTTGTAAATTAATTTCATGCATCATTCCATTGTAACAATCATAGGGACACTTTCTCAACTTCCACCTGCACAATATCTTGGACTCACAGGAAGAGATTATCTACATAATTCAAAAGACACCGCACACTGCTTACCATTCTTTTTCTTACTTTATTTTGACACACAGGGCAAAATGCGTTGTTAGCTCAGAAAAATGAAGGAAGAAAAAGAACAATAAGCAGTGTGAAATGTCTTTTGAATTTTGTTCATTGTTCACCTTCTCCTGCCTCACATCAGCACCTGCATTGCTGAGGGCTTGTGCACAAGGACTCTCTTGAACTTAGGTCATCAATATAATTTGATGGCCATTGAAAATAAATTTTACACATTTATCCATTTGTCATTACTGCCTCAAGTGTCATTACTTTACCTTCTTTACATAAAGGAAAAGAGAGAAGATTTTACTGGGACTTTAATGTCAGCAGGTGTGACCAATAACAATGTGTACATCATAATTGTAATTATTCAGTCATTAACAATGTAGGACGAAGTGAAGAATCTTGTAATAATGTAAGAAATGTCTTATTGGGTAACCAAGATGTCACTATCAAACATCAGAAAGTATTTTAGATAAATAGGGTTTAGGACCTTCCGAAATGATTGCTCCGTCATGACACTAAAACATACATGTCTGTTCTTGGGACTGGAGTGGAGAGTTTTCGTGGTGGAGTGTTTGTTACACTCAGTTTATTCTATAGAGGGGTTGTCTCCTTTCCAGCACTCAGTCCATTAGGTCCTTTCAGAAGGTCTGGCGTCTATCTGGAAAATAGAAATGACAATTGTAGTGTATTATGTATGGCCATTGAACAGGAATGGTAAAGGTCAATCACATGAGTGCACAGTAGGTGATGGCAGTAATGTAACAGAATGTGAAACTCATAAAGAAGATTGTCTGCTCTCCAGATACACCGTGATAAGTCAAAAGGTGTTAGTTGAAGGCCACTGGACTTTTTTTAAATAATATTGGACAGGAAAGCAATGGGCATTTTGCCAGAGTAATACTGGATGGAAAAACCCTTTGAAAAATATCGACACGAAAGTAATTATAATTAATATTATATTAGTATTAGTAACTATTATAATTAGTATGAATGGTGTACTGTATGGGAAATACTACAAACGTGGCTCATAACTGTTTTTCCCCTGAGCCACACATATCCCATGTGTTGCAACGACATTTCAGTTTTTGCACATAAAATGTGTTCGTGATAACTCGCCTATGGAATACACCCTGGTGTGTTGTTTAGACTTCTAAAACAAATGCAGTGGAGTGTGCCTGATGTGTTTACCTTTGTGGTAGACCATGCCGGTGTCAAACCGAAGTATTATCCAGACGACCGTCTTCAGGTGGTAGTGTTCGTCTGCGAAGGGCTAGTGAGAAACCGGGTCAGGAAATGACTGCACAGTAGATACTGATGGCTGGTCAACGGTGGGCTGCTATTCACAGGGGTCGAGTGAGGACGTCATGGAAAGTCCAGCTCTTGAGTCTTGACCTTTTCCTGTCTTTCTAAATAATAAATAAAGAAGTGTGTCAATACACCGGTATCACTGTAAAACCTACAACTAGTATGACCTGAAGATCAAGCAATGTAGGCCTACCAGTTATTGGCTAGACAGTCGAATTACGTGCCGTCAGTTTTACTAGCTGTAAAAGTGAAAACCACAGTCGACCTACTCCATGATTTGGTGCAGGGCTTTGACAGGCTTATCATATGATTGTGATTGTCTTGCCTACTGAAGGACTACTATTTTCCGTGTACAATTTTGTTTGAGACCAAACGTAGCTTTGATTCATTTGACTATCTGTAGCTGGTAGCATGAACAGCCATATGAAGGCACCGAGAAGAGAGCTAGTTTGAGGCGACACCAAGATTAGCCATTCAAAAACTCAAGATACATAATATGTTCTTACCTCTGTTGTCTCCATCAGCAATCGGAAGAGCAATGTTTTGTTTCTGACGCTGTCACTTCTGTCCTGCTATTTTGTTTTGCTGGTAGAAAGAGCTTTGACGCAAAAGCCGCACACACGTAGCCTCGTATCCAGGAGAGTGTGGCGCATTCCTTTTCCATCTCAACGCAAAATGCCACGGTTTCATAAAGCTTGTCGTTTAGTTTCAGCATCCAGTATATGCGCACATTCAACCCATAGCAAAGTTCTAGCCGAAGAACTGTTAAAAACCGAGAGCTTCAACGTTTGCTTCTTGTTACTTTATCATGTTGCCGACTGCCGTAGCAGAGCTGGCTGGCTCCTGGCTGTCAGAATGAGCGTCGCAGAAAGATGACGTGGCACACCTCAGTCAATACAGATTTTTAATTCGTTCACTGAACCCGGGAGATTTAAATATTGAAATGAGGCGGAAACGTAATTGTATCATCCCAATGACCCTAAATAAAATAAGAAAATACTGTTTATGCGTGTACGACGGATTTAAAGTCTGTGCCCCGCTGACTCCCGTTGTATGGTGGTTTGTGGATATCGCCCAAACCTAAAATCTCACGGAAGGCTTCAAATCAAACAAAAGTGACACAGGTGGGTAGCTCAGTGTATGACACACCATAATTAAGGTCCCAAATGCAAAATACCGACCTATTCCTTTAAGCTTGTGATGAAATTACATAGGAAATGAATGCGGGTCTATTTAGACCCATGTTATGCGTTAAAGGGGTAGTAACCAAAAAAGTGTTTTCAAGCAAAAAGTTATGATGCATAAAAATAAATTAAGTCATCTAAGGGACAAAAACAAGTCAATTGAGGAATTCATGGAGTGCTGAGTAAGAAAATTGTATTCTTACAAAGATATAGAAATTTTAAACTCAGCCGGGTCTATTTAGACCCATGTTATGCGTTAAAGGGTTAAGAAGTGAACATTAAGTGCAATTTTTATTTGAAAGAGGAAATATAAAATATGACTAAAAAAATACAGTTTTGTGTTTATTTGATTGCTATCCAAGACATTTTGTAGCCGTCTATATTAACAATATAGTCATTCTTATCAGAGAATAATTTGTTTTCATTATTTCATCATTTTTGGTTGATGGTGTGCCGAGAGATTTTTTCAAAGGAAAAAGTGTGCCTTGGCACAAAAAAGGTTGGGAAACACTGGATTAGTTTGTAGTGGCTGCAAGACCAAATGGCAACAGAGGGAGAGAGGGAAGGTGGACGGTGAAAATGTATTTCTACAATCTATGACGGTGACGGTGACACAGAAAGGGGAGCATTCCTCGCAGACACGCTGTGTCGTGTCTGTTGTCTGTTCTTTCAAGTGAGAAATTTTTTTCTTGTTTCTTGTATGTAGAATATCCAACTCAAGTGTTTCAGTTTCAATGTAATTTGCGATTGACTAGTCTTCGACAGTTAGCCATTTTGAGTTGTAGCCTCGGTCGGCACGCAAAAACTTCACGTTGTCAGCACAAACATATCAACGTTATTGTTTTTAAAGTTGCAATCGACAGCCAGCCTATTAGTTTGATAGCATAGTCACTGAAACACTAAACGGCGACAGATGAGGGAGGGCATGAGAGAGAGACGGTGTGGACAGTGAGAGAGAAGGTGGGGCTCTCCTCACAGACAGGCTGTTCATTTAAAGTGACAGGGTTTTCGTTTTGTTTTCCGTAGGCCTATGGCCCTTTCCCATTACTAATCTCCACCCCTACCCCTTTGCCTTCCTCTTGCCCCTCGTGCTTTCAAACAAATCCGCAAGGTGTAGGGCTTAAAACGCAACCCCTATGGATTGGGATGCCCTTTCAACAATCACGGAATGACACTCACAGCTGTCACTAATTCCATGCATTAGCTTGACGTTAATAGCGTTTTTTTTTCATGTGCGTTTCACAGAGAAAAGGGCCATCACACATTAGGACAATGTTAAACTTAGGGCCAATCCCATTTGTATTTTTCTACTCCTACCCCTACCCCTTACCCCTCCAAACGGAGCCTGCCTGTCCCAACCCCTCCTTTTTAGGGCTACAAAGCCCTCCTCCTTACCCCTACCTCTGGATTAACGACTATTGGGATACCCCTACCCCTACACAACACGGAGGGGGAGGGGTAAGGGGTAGGGCCAAGGGGTGAATTGAGCTTGGGCCTTAGTACAATGGAATAATTATGACCACTTTAAAACCGGAAATCGCGGCGAAAATACTTAATCTTGTGTGCTGTTGTGGATGCCGCGGTTTGCCGCCCATTTTTAAATGTAATCACAATGCATTCAGGGCATTCAGGCTTCATTCGAAGCTCTCCGTCCGTGGAGTGAAGTGTTGGAAAATCTCTCCGCGGAGGCGATGAAAGCCCTTCGCCGAACCCCTACCCATCTGTCTGAGCGTGAATCGGGATGCCACTACGCCTACACGTGGACGCGCAAAACGGAGGCAAAGGGGATCGTCGTAGGGCTAAGGGGTGTAATGGGATTCACCATATGTAGAGGACTATCCTAATGTAATGTTTCAGTTTCAATTCCATCTTAAAGAGTTTAGTAATTCTATGCAATAACTTGTGAATTATATTGATAAAGTAGACATAGCCTAGGTTATATTACCAACACCAGTAGGCCCATGAAAGATAATAATAAAAACAATAGGGGCCTAATAATATGATTATATTATTATTATTATATATGATGGGCCTACATTGTGAAAGCGACGTGCAAATTAAGATTGATTGGTTTGTGGATATAAATGGTAGGCCTATTCAATAAGGATAATAAATAGGCCATTAAAAAAATAGGAATAATTTCTGTGATCGGCAGGTCAAGATTTTTGGTGATCGGTGTCGGTGATCGGGCCAAAAAATGGTGATCGAAGCATCTCTAGCCTGTATAAAATGTACAGCCAGTGCGCAGTACCATTAAGAGAATTGGGTTCAGGCTGGCCAAAAACCCACATTTGAAAAAAACATTTTTTGAAGTAGAATACGAATTATTTCTCTCCAAATAAATTGCAGTAATACTGTAGAAAACGGCATAGTGTATCATAACTCATGGTATTTAATTAAAAGGCCCTTTCAGATACCAATAGACTTGCATAACCCATGTACTCAGGGCCTCATATGGTAAATGGCCCAATTGAGGGCCGCTTTGCTGATGCCAATAATGCATTCGCACAGTCTGTGGTTCAGGGGGCCGATGACATATTCCACACAGTGTTGTTTCATAGTGGGCCAACCTTCACACAAGAGGGATGAATTACACAATGGAATTACACATGGAGGGGCCCTATTCACGACATATTTGTTTTTCAACATACTAGATCATGTGTCATTTTGCAACTTGCTGACTGAGCGGCATTTTAGTCTCGTGATACTCACTTCTCCTTTCTGTCCGACTGTCTGGCTGCCCAGACAAGTGAAATTATTTTTGTCTGTTCATGCTTAAAAAAGCTGACCCTGCGCAGAGTGAGTAAGTGTTACACAAAACATTTGTGCTTAACAAGCGGATGGTGGTAGACATTATGTACTGTATATAAACGTTCTGATTCATAACAGTTGAGTTCTTTACAAAGAAACATTTTGTATTTTAGCAATTAGTCAGATATCCTGAAAAAAACTAAACATTAAGCAAGCTCTCCCCTACTCTCCTCTCTACTCCCCTTCTCTCCTCTCTCATCAATAGGTAAAATGTTACTTAAGACATTTCTAGAAGTATTTGTTAAGAAAACCACTGCCCCTCTTGTTTGAGTCATTTAATTGACTCGAATCTACAGAACCTTATATTGTTTGTCAATCACCTCCTCAGTGAATAAACTACTGAGCATATTATTTGCACATGAATAAAATATCAAGATCACCTTCTGTTTTCTGAGTAAGAGCTTTGTAAGCTGTATCACACTTACCAAATATGTCAAACTCAGATGTGTGGATGCTATTTAAATCTTTTCTACTAACTGCATTGTTCCCACCGTCGATGAAAGCCTCTTACTTTTGGTTTTAGACAGTAGCCTGCATGATATGAGCTTCAAGTTACTGTGATGATGCAATTTTTGTTTGGGGCGTGTACTACTGTGTATGGATGTGCATCACCACTTGGACATACGATACAGCACCATATCTAGATACACATGCAGGGTTACAGAATACAGAAAGAGTTTCTTGCTGCTCTGTGCATTGTCAACAACGGGTGCTGATAATAGTACTAATACTATTACTACTACTATTACTACTACTACTACTACTACTACTAATAATAATAATAATAATAATAATACAGTAATAATAATAATAATAATAATAATAATAATAATAATGATAATGATAATAATAATAACATAGTTTGGGGGGGTATGTCCAGTTATTAGTGCAGTGGGTCCTTGTCTGTATTACAATTGTCTTTTTATAGCCTACTTAGGCTGGTGACAGGCTGGTTACTGGGGAACCTCTTTGTGTGTGTGTGTGTGTGTGTGTGTGTGTGTGTGTGTGTGTGTGTGTGTGTGTGTGTGTGTGTGTGTGTGTGTGTGTGTGTGTGTGTGTGTGTGTGTGTGTGTGTGTGTGTGTGTGTGTGTGTGTGTGTGTGTGTGTGTGGAATTCGAGACGATTCGTCTAATGAATTGTTGAGAGGGGACCATTCGAACAAAACGTTGGACCATTCGTAGAAGGCATGGGGCGTTTCGTGCAGTACCTGAGGATTTTTCGTAGAAGACCAAAGGACGTTACGTTCAATCCATGCAGACCTTTCGTGTAACTGGGCAGATGTTTAGTTTAGTCTGCCTATTTTATTAGCCTATTATTTTTATATTTTATCAAACTTGTGTGCCTACCACCACAATGCAATGAAAACAAAAATCGAACCATGTAGAAAGTGCGTGCGTCTCTATTTTTTTTAAATTAATTATTAATTTTAGTTCAGGCTGCTTTTTTATCATTAGGCCTATTTTATAGCCTATTTTATATACACTATATTGTAACGGACTGCCTCTGCCTCCTCCGGAGTGAGATAACAGCGTTACCCCCTGTGAACTACACGTGCAGCCTATAAAATGGAGTTAATTTCAAATGGCGGGTGAGACTGTCAGGAAGCAACAAGCCGAGAGAGCAAGAGAGAGGGAACCATGAAGTGTGCGCCGAGAAGATCACCATTCGCAAGAATCGCTAAAGCCAGACATTGATGTGAGCTGTTCCAAATTGAGAGGGTTTTGCAAAAGTGCACTACTAAACATAAGAAAAGATATTCGTTGTGTTGATATGAATTATTTCTAATGTGTTGGTCACTGATTTTTATTCATTTTTGGAAAGGTAACGGCAGTCTTGCTGCCTGGCTGGCGCCCATCTCATAACTACAGTCGTTTGCACCACTACAATATCAACGAAATGTTTTAAAATGTACAACATCAATTTAAAGGTAGGCCTAAGGGATAATGTATTGTCCACACATGACTATAAGAAAATGTTTCCCTACGGGGCGAATAACACCCCCGACGCCGAAGGCGGAGTGCTGTTATCTCTGAAGGGAAATGTATTTTCCGTAGTCACGTGTGGACAATACATTATCCCGCTTCTCCCGCCTTTACCAACATTATAAAGCATACATAGTTAACCATAGTCTATAGCGTGCGCAAAGAAAGATAGTTCGTGGAACGCTCATAATTTAAACAGGTTAACAAGCAACATGGTTTGGCTACTTTCTAACTTGTTACAGCCACATTGCGCTTCAAACTGTTTGCAGGCTGCCTCGTTCACCGCGCGATATCTACTAAACTCGGGTTCATAACAGGATCATTTCTATCTAATCGGCGACAGTATTCCAAAAAAAGCATAGACAACCCAAACACTGATGTGCGCCCTGACCATCATCATTAGCCTATCGATTCTGATACAGGCAGAGCCTATCAAAGGGCGTTGAACACAATGGCTATGGACCTTTTCGGTAGCCTATGTTTGGGGAAGTAGGGCCTGCGTCGTGATTCACCGTTGGTGTTTGTATCAGCACGCCAAAAGTTACCTCACTAACGTTAATGATGTGCTTTGCTGAGTAACCTAGCCAAATATATCCAGATAATCGTGAATTATGCAAAATAAAGTCTGCCAACATGTATTGCCATTCTAGGAGCGATAAGGAGAATGCCGCACAGGCGCGGAGAAAGGGTTCCTTTGACACAGAGAATGCTCTGTGTGGCTGCGCGCATGCAGTGTTTAATTTGCAGGTTTCAGGCAAATAATAGTGATCGATACGCCCTAGGTCCATATGACTAACAGTAAAACAGGGACAATGACAAAAGGGATGAATTGCTTGAGGAAATCAAATGGGACAGAGCGAAGTTATGACAACAAATTGACGTGCACCATTATGCAAGGCCACATGTAGTTATGATGGGTTAACCAATCAGTTACCGTTGCATTAATAATATGTATTATAAAGATGACTTCAGCGCAGGATATCAGAAATAAACAAGACAGCGCAGGTGGCTTTTAATTTTTAATATGGCCACATTATGCGTCAATACGGCAATGCCTATTAGGCTATTTATCATGAAACCTCAAATCGGAAGTAGCCTTATCTTGTACCCAGCACTTTTCAAACTCGGGTTTGTGGTAATTGTCCGGGCCAGCACTTTTGAAATCAAACGGACGCCCTTGCCTGCATGACATGTCATTTGCATGATAAGAGCACGGACGATCATGGACATACGATGGTACACACATAGCCACACACGCACACAACACGGTTCAGTTCAACGTTTATTGACCAGCAAGCGAGCAGCGCAGTACCAGCTGATTTGCTCTGGAATCTCGAAATGAAAACTGACTTTTCTAGGGAAAAGTGTTGCAAGAACATTGAACTCATTTAGTGGGCCTATCATTGTGCCAAGCGTGTGTCGCAATATTGTACTGGAGATATGTGTTGGGGAGGGCATTAACATTAGGCTTATGACAAAAACATTATCGGGGAGGATTGAGGATAAATCTTACACGTTTCCTTATTAATGGGAAATTAATTCCATGCTAATTCCAAGTATTCAAGAACCTAAACAATATGTAATTGCTCCACAGTTCAAGGGTTAGGCTATTTATTCAGTGAGGTTGTGGATATTGACACCTTTCCTCCGCGATGGCAGATAGCCCCCACCTTTGCGCTTCTCATCTGGCTGCACGATATGGAACGGGAAGAGACAGTTCAAGACAAGCGGCATGACTGCAATTGTCAATACAGTAGCCTAAAAAACTGTTAACTGTTCAGCGGTGTGTAGACAAATTATCACAGCGGTGGTAGATGATTTTATGAAGACCTGGATGACAAAAACCAACAGACACAATTGCTGAGCGTGTATGCAGTATTTGTAACGAATGATTCTCCTGCCAGGATAGCGTTGGACTATACAGAATAACCCATTTACATGTTGAACATGGCAAGACTGCAATTGTCATCTGGTTCGTGGTATCAACCTTCAGCCAAAACGGTGACAGACCCTTTTTTATAAGATAGACCTACCTTATTCGCAGCAGCCAAAATCAGTCAGACAATAAGTGCTTAACGAGTAGGCCTACGTGCAGGGTAGCGAATGCTCTTCTATCAGGGTAAAGTTTGCAATTGGAGAGGGGTGATTGAAGGGCTAAATTAAGTCCGAAATCAAAATGATAAAAAAATACGGTCGATTTATTTACAATACCCTACATGACAGAAAGAAAACGTGTAGGGGGTCAACTGAAAATACCCATAAACTGAGGACTATAGGCAACGTCAAAGTAAAATACAAACACAAAATCAAACAAAGCTTTTTTTTAATGCGGTACACTTCAAGCTTCACAAAATCCACTGGTTAACAGCAGGTTTTACGCACACATTTCGAAGCGGTTAATCACAGATGATTAATCTCTTCCTTGCTCTCCCTTGCACCCCAACGTACACTGGGTTTAATACACCCTGCAATACTGGCAAACTATTATTCAATTACCGTTTCATTTGTTCATGCAAAGACCTTTACGCGGCGGAGAGAGAACGCGCTCCTGTGCAGTGTTAACGTAGCGATTTAACCTCTCTCTCTCTCTCTCTCTCTCTCTCTCTCTCTCTCTCTCTCTCTCTCTCTCTCTCTCTCTCTCTCTCTTTACTGTAGCCATGGACTTAACACAGGTGCATGGGTTCTGTAATGTTTTCAACACTGTTAGGACCTATATTGTTTTCTGGCTCATGCGGGAACTATTTGTTGTCATTCAGAATCAGAAACATCAAAGTGTCGGGAGACCGCTTTCTCTTGTTGCTGGTGTTTCGCATCTAAAAAAAACCCTACATGACAGAAAGAAAACGTGTAGGGGGTCAACTGAAAATACCCATAAACTGAGGACTATAGGCAACGTCAAAGTAAAATACAAACACGAAATCAAACAAAGCTTTTTTTAATGCGGTACACTTCAAGCTTCACAAAACCCACTGGTTAACAGCAGGTTTTACGCACACATTTCGAAGCGGTTAATCACAGATGCTGCTCTCTTCCTTGCTCTCCCTTGCACCCCAACGTACACTGGGTTTAATACACCCTGCAATACTGGCAAACTATTATTCAATTACCATTTCATTTGTTCATGCAAAGACCTTTACGCTGCTGAGAGAGAACGCGCTCCTGTGCAGTGTTAAGGTAGCGATTTAACCTCTCTCTCTCTCTCTCTCTCTCTCTCTCTCTCTCTCTCTCTCTCTCTTTACTGTAGCCATGGACTTAACACAGGTGCATGGGTTCTGTAATGTTTTCAACACTGTTAGGACCTATATTGTTTTCTGGCTCATGCGGGAACTATTTGTTGTCATTCAGAATCAGAAACATCAAAGTGTCGGGAGACAGCTTTCTCTTGTTGCTGGTGCTTCGCATCTAAAAAGTTACCGGAAAGTCAGAAAACTCGCTGCATGACAATGTGCTCAATGGTCAATAGCCTACTTCTAGATGCACTATAGTCTATAGCCTAGACGCGCGCTGCTCTGATTCAAAGCGAGCACAAGGGTCAATAGCCTACTTCTAGACGCATTAAACCGCACTGCTTTGATTCAAAGCGAGTAGGCTGTGCTTGGTCCCGCCTCTCTACCCGCAGATGGGAGTAAAGTAACAGCGTAAAAATGAACAAAAAAGCTTCTCAAATATTGTCTAGATAATTGTCAAAAAATGTAAGGGCGTAAACGTAAATTGTCAAAAAATGTAACGACGTGAAAAAAAAGCTTCTCAAATATTGTCTAGATAATTGTCAAAAAATGTAAGGGCGTAAACGTAAATTGTCAAAAAATGTAACGACGTAAACGTTAAAAAACCAACAACATAGCCCTGCCAGTTAAAATGAGTAAGTACATTTTATTTATAGATTTACATGTTTAAATCAACAAAAAACAAAACTTAACAGCTGATTTACATATTTAAATAAACAAAACCCGTAGCCCCTTAATGCGCGCCGTACCTCCAGAGGCACGCTGTAATAGACATTGAAATGTAACTATCATAACACTACAATACTATGACACAACACAGGCCCTTTAGTAATGCACCACGACTTGGTCATTACCATACTGGTAACAATGAATTTATAAAGCCGCGCCTTAAGGGGTTAAAATGAGCATTAAAAAAGCTGATTTACATTTCTAATATAGGCAGGCTGAAGAAAACCCGTTAAAATGAGCATTAAAAAAGCTGATTTACATTTCTAATATAGGCAGGCTTTAGCTCTACTGCATACTTCACCATCACTGAAGCTCCTGTAAGTTTACTATTTTGTCCTCAATTTGTTAATTTGTTTGGACACTGGTACTGTCCCAACCATAAACTGTCAACACCGTCGGGGGTTTTAATGGTATTGTATTACATTAATGTTAATAAATATAATTTTTTTCAGAAAAGGTATGAAGCACCCAAGAAACAGAGCGAAAATGAAATGGCTAATGTGAACAAACAATGCATAATATTTAAAAGAGTGTTTTTTGTCTCACACCGTCAGATGTCACCACCGTCAGATTTTGTTCTGCTCATCATGTTGTTCCATATTTTACTAAATTGTGCTGGTTAATGAAACATTACTAGGCATGTTAGTAATAATTGTGATCCAAAATGATACTCTAGCCACCACTGAAGTGCATTTGGAGTTTTTTTTTCTGATGGAGTTCACCAAAAAACACATGTTTTACGTGTTTTTGACATGTTTTAAGAATATGCATACAATAAGTATCTACAGTTATGTTGAATTGTTAAAGTAATTCACTTTAATACAGTAAACATGTGTTTTTACTTCTAATTCTGTCTGCCGCTGTTGACAAAACAAGAAAGAGCCCATTTTATGAAAAATGTTAAACATGGGGAGCTTGGCCAATGCATTCCCTGCACAGCCAAGACCTACATCTATGATAACACACCTCTTTATTTTGGATTTGAACAACTTAAAAGCTGTTTTTACCACATTTTCAACAACCAGTGGCTTACTTCCTAGATAATCTAACTAATGAAGTACAAACACATGCTCATACTGTGCACACACAAAAATAAAGTGTTTATGCAAGATGCCATTGACTTGAGAGGGCTATTTATTTTGCTAAATGCAGGTACTAATTAGGCCACTTTCACCACTCTCAGATTACTGTCACCACCGTCAGTTCTTAAGTCACCACCGTAAGAAGGAGTTTTGGACATTTTAAAGGAATGTGCTTACAACATTTTCCTTAGGAGTTGTTGAAATATCAAAGTAATAGCCAATTTAAGCCTACACGAATATCTGTGAAATTACAAAAAATTGTTTGTTGTATTTAGGCGTTAAGTAAGCATCGTATGACGGTACATATTTTAAAATTAGAACACATGAAACAGTATTAAAATAGAACAAAAGTGAATTTTCAACATTTAAAGGCATATGTGTGAACCAAAAAATACACATAATCACTTAAAAACTCCAGATACATATGCAACCAAATCAATACAATTTTAATAACTTTTAATTGTGTCTGACGGTGTTGACAAAAAACAAGGTATGATCGGAGAAAAGCCTGATTTCTGAAAAAAATACATAATGGGGAGATTGGCCTTGTGCATTTCTGAAAAGCCAAGACCTTAGTCTACGAGGATATACCATATCATTTTGTAATTCACTTTGTTTTTTTCTGTCAACATTACAACCTGTTTTAGCCACTTTCTCAAGAATCAGTGAGCTACTGGATACCTGAATTTCCCATCAATAAAGTTACTCTGCTCTACTCTACTCTACTCTAACAACTTAAAATTCTCACTATAGCCAAATCTTGTAAACACACTGTGCGAAAAGCAGTGCATGCGCCAAAAATGCTGGGTGCCAAAAAGAGCTGACATAACAGCATTCTCTATAGAGCTTGAAAGTGACGTCACTTCCCCAGATTCCATGGGACCTCAACAGCGTTTTTAGTCGAAAATCGTAGCATGTAATCCAACGGCGGTATTAAAATTATATTTCGATCCCCTTCGAGTTGTGCCACGAGCTCCACATATGTTGTTTCTGATATTTTTGTTACATTTTTCGTACGAACCCCTAAACATTTTAGAAAGCTGTGTTTCTTCACATTTTTCATGCAGACGGCCTCCATTGATACATTGAAACATTGATACTTCTGCATGAATAATCTTTATCTAGCCTCTTAAACAGCATATTTGTAGCCCAGCGCATGTAATGACTGAGATCGGAAGATATTTACTCGCTACCATGTTGTTAGATGGTCAGCTTACGTCCCGGTGAAATGCGGAGCTAAGGGGCGGGACTTTCAAGCTCTATTCGGGTACAATGCGAAATCCCTAGCATGAAACCTCATATCATGGCACAAACTTAGCCAGAAATATCACATGACTTGTTATACAACATAGGCTATTGGTTATGTTGGGTTATGGTCTCAATTTATTTAGCTAATTGAAGATTTGGCCAGGTATGGAATGTGCTTAACCCTATACTGCACGGTGTTGCCATATGGCAACATACCATTCTTTTGGCATTTCCTGGTATTTAAATATAAATAATAGACACTGATTGGTTTTCATATTGAAACTGTGGTCTTGTTTTATCCAATTATGTGGTTTGTTGACATCACATGACACCACACACTGCCCCAGGCTCGCTCTTTCCCTCACTGTACATGAGTGTGTCTCCTTGACAGATTGCTCTGCCATTGGCCAAGATTTTTCACACTTTTTGCAATATTTACAAAATTTAAAAAAATATTGGGATGATCTATAGTTAGTCATGATCTGTTTTCACCATTTGTTTTGTTTTCAACTAAAATTATTTCCTTTTTATGTTGAAAAATAGGTATGTTGCCATACGGCAACATTGTGCGGTAATGGAACAAGACGGTCAATAGGGAAAGTGTATTGATACAAATACCCAATTCTAATTGATTGATTAATTGATTTATTTATTGATTGAATGATTGATAACTGATAATATTTATAATTAGTGCAAATGGCAGTCTGTAATGAACATTAAAAATGTTATAGTAGGTGTACAGAACTGTTTTATGAGCTTTCACTCTGAGTACATGCAGAAAAGCGAACAAGGCCTATGCAGCCTCCCCAGACTGCCAGAGGTATACCACAAAAATCCCCAAACCCCAGATTAGAGCATGAAGCTACTGTCATCTTGACCATTTTAAGCCTCCAAAATGTTTTGACTTCATTTGTCTGTTATAAATAGCCTAATTAGCACACAACGTTTGTGCAAATCTGTCAACCCGATCAAAAAATATTGTACAAAGTCAACCATTTTGAAAGTCAGCCATTTTAAAAGCATAATCTCCAAATTTCAAACAGCTCATAAACCAATAATGTTATTAACACACAAGATTTACTGCAAATCCAAGCATCCATTGAAAAGTTGTGGCGTAAACAAAAGGTAGGCCGTCTCGAAAGATTGCCAACTTCAAAGTCAGCCATCTTGAAAGTCAGCTATCTTGAAAGCACTGGCCTCACAATTTTACATGGCTTATTTACTCATTATAGAGTGTTATCACACAAGGTTTAGTGTAAATCCAAGCATCCATTCAAAAGTTATGACAAATAAACTGTCGGTTATGTTGAAAGATGCCTGGCCCGCAAATCGGCCATCTTGAATGTCGGCCATCTTGAAAGTGTTGGCTTCCGAAATTAAAATCAGTTCATGTACATATTATAGACAGTTACCATACAATTTTTTTGTGCAAATCTATGCACAGATATTGTGTTAATGCATAATATATTCATTGGTGGTTGGTCAACGTAATACCACTGAAATACTGTTTTTCGGGGATATAATAAACAGTATTCACTTGTTCTCTCAATGGCAAAAATGTGTTAAATAACTCCCTTGAACTTGTGGGTAAACTTTCAATGTTTTTCTGAGATAAAAACAATTACATTTCTATAAAATAATCCATAATGTTGTATGACCCTTGTTTGGTCTTGGAGTAAAAATGTACACTGGATCCTTTCCGTAACTGCACAATGTTGCCATATGGCAACAAACCTAAAAGTACCCCCCCAAAAAACTTTTTTTTGAAAAAAATTGCAAATATGTCTTAAGAAGTTCATTTTATGTGACAAAAACCACAGCAAGATTTTTTTCCATGATGGGATAATAATGCGTGCAGTATAGGGTTAAAACAGTGTGTCACTGAATGTCTCTATCCAGATGTTCAGACGAGACAGCATCAACTGAAACAAAACAGTTTTGTTTCTGAAAGTTAGTTGTGTGGTTGGTCACATAAATACACTGTATAATCGCTTTCATGTTTTGACCGTAAAGCACAACCATTTGGAAGACAGTGTCTAAATGCCTGAACATTTAGCTGAAGTGCATGATTTTTTGGTCATAAACATTGAGAGATGTCATGAAATTTGGTGGCAGTGGTCATTGTATGCAATTGCGCGAAACATTGCAAAAGTGTTTTTTTGTGGCATTTTTGTTTTGGTTGATGTTAGGCGTTAGGTGAAAGACATGGTACTGCAAAGAGTGTGGAACTTGGTGGTAAAACTGTAACTGTATCTCAGGCGAGTTAGCAAAGACAGATAGCACCACATGGCCACTAGGTGGCAGACAGACCCTATGCACCTCTAAGGTGACGATATGAGCAGAGTACACAAAGTCAGCTGATAGACAGGTATACACAAATGGATGCGTACAGGACACACAGTGGGCCCGGTTGACATGTTTACACAAATAGATGCATACAGTACATGTCTATGTAAACAGCCGGATGTTTGCGAGGTCAGTGGAGGCAAGGACGTGACATCTCCATTTAGTAGTAAGCTACATGTGACCTTCCCCACCGTAACAAGCGATTTTCCTGAGTTACATTCAATCGTTTTACTTGCCATGGTCTTTTTGTCAGTATAGGCCTAAACTATGTGTAGGAAAAAAGATCTACATGCAATTCACTGCTATTAATCTATCAGTTGTCAACCATTGTAGTAAGAGGAGCCATACCTGATTCTTAGACGTTGCACTAGCTCCTTGGAGATTGGAGAGGAGTCTATAAAGTAACCTGACGCTCACTGGACTCTCCCCAACACAAACTAGAGTTCATGACGTGTCATGCCATTTTGAACAGGCCTAGGTGGGTCTTCAATGGACTTTTGAATTTTGAGACATTTTGACTCCTGAGTGTATTTCACATGGAAGAGAGTTCCATATAGGCTGTAGACCCAGTTTCAATAGTGTTGTGCAGTTCGTCAAGGAAATTACTGTTTTGAATGGCTCCTAATTGTGAATGATGGGAACCGAATCACAGCTGGGGAGCCACTCTTCTCCATTTTTCCTGTTGGTTTTGAGCATGTGACCTTCATGTGATACTTCACTTCATTTCAAAAAGTGTCTCTGCCTTAGAGAGTGGCAGGAATGCTTTTTTTTAGAAGGAAGTGATCAGTCAGTTGTTGTATGGACTAAATGAGCCAAATGTGATGTTTCAGATGCTATCAGAAGCTTTTTACCTTCTATGCCTTTATTTGACAGGACAATATGGGATGATGGCAGGAAGTAAGTGAGAGAGATATAGATGAGGGAGGATTGGAAAATTACATTACATTACATTACATTGCATTTGGCAGACGATTTATAACCAAAGCGACTTTCAAAAGAGGATATAATCAAGCCAACATCACAAGCAAATACAAAGTGCACAGGAGATATACAATATATACACAGGAGATATACAGAACAACAAGTGCAATTGCAACTCCAGCCAGAAAATGAACTCCAGCCAGAATCGAACCCAGATCCCTGGCGTAATATCAATGCCTCAACAGTTTGAGCCACAGTCAGGGCCAGGCGCGGAGTGGCCATCGGGAGATCGGGGACTTGTCCCGGTGGGCCGCGGCCGCGAAATATCCCAGATAGCAGATATTTTGGCTTTGTTTTGGCAGATATCTGCAATTTATGGCTTCCTTTTGGCAAGCCATAAGCTTTTGGCAAAATTTTGGCATGGTTATGGTTGACCTGGGCGCCAGTGAATTGGGGCGTTCCTCTGGAAAGCAAAAAAAACAAAGATTTGGCTAAAATATGGGTTGTTTATGGCTTCCCACAACACATTAAAACGCGCGGACTGTGAATGAATGAGTTATGGCCAGGTTATGGCATGTGTCAGGTTAATCTGAACCTCGGGTGGAGAGCGGGACAGCAACGTTCTACATTGGTGCGCTTACGGCAACCCAAAAGACTGCCAAAATCAACTGTCAAGAGAAACTCGTGCTTGCCTCACTTCAGTTTCCCCAGCGCCAGTGTGTGTCAGACTTCAGTTTATGCAGGTAAGTGCAGTTGACACGTTTTTATATTAAATACAACCGCCGATGACTTAAGAGATGAGGCATTTTGTGTTATCGGTTTTCATGTTGATTTCATAGGTCTGTGACCGTCGGTTTCCGTGTTATGCGCTGAAACCATACTCTCAATGGCTGAAACTATACCCTTTTAACAGGAGCTAAAACACAAACGTCTGTGACACACAACTGTGACATTTAATCTTAGTTGCTACCCTCATACTCAGTAACGGTTGATTAAGTGTTGTTCTGTGGTTGAAATTCACTTTCAGATATCAATGCCAAGGGAATTTCAATCAAAGAACAACAACACTAGCAATCCCAGCTAACTGCCCAACGACAGCTAGCAAAAGCCGGGAGCTAGCTAACTCAGGCATTGCGCATCTTCTACCTATCGGCACAAAGCAGAGCACTATCTAGCAATATCTGTCTGTCACGGAAAGTGTTGGACTCACTGTAATTCTAGCCTACTACTGAAGCAATCGAGTGAATCTGCTTTTTTCTACATTGTCTTTTCAGATGTGCTGCTGCTGAAGTCACCCGGTGGAGGAACTTGTTTTTTGACAGGCAAACTACAGGTTGGTTCCACAATTTATTAACCTCTCTCTCTGGTCTAATCTTCGTTCGTTGTGAAAGTCTTTGCTTTTAATGTAACTGCTTTTAAGTATACGTCTGTATTGGGTAATGCAATGGTCGGTTTGTGTTTAAGCGCTGGCTATTTAACATGATCAGTTGTTAAGGCAGTGTGTATTGTTCAGCTATCAACAACAGGGGGTAAACCGTATACAGAAATGTGGCCCATGTAGGCCTATGTAATCTTGCTCTAACATTTGTAATACCTCAACACAGAGAGTAGCTTACTAGAGGTGTCAAAGGTAAAAGTAGAAGTGAATTCATGGTGAAATGTAAACAAACGCCTGCCCCCAGACCAGGATCTCTGAAAAGACTGAATAAGGGGGAAAAAACACCTCAGATATGCCTACTGACAAGTCCAGGGTAGTGGGAGCATTACTAATTGTCAGAAAGCTTTAACAATGGCACATGATATAACATAGTGACTAGTCTGTTTCACCAGTTATTCTACTGTAGGCACACCCAATGAGATAGATAGCCTACTGCTTTGTTGTTATTGAAAAACCTAAAAGATAGGTTAAAAAAACCTCCCATTTGACCAGTAGGCCTACTCTGATCTTAGAATCAGTGGGCTACTATATACTCAAGTGCAAGTTATATGTTTTGGCAGGGTTTTGTTTGATTGAGTATTGTTTTTTTTTCCCTATTCTTTTTCTCCCTTTTACTTTTGACAATTTAGTAGATGGTTGTACAATCTACTGTAGCCTACTACTCATGTCATTTAAAATGTATAAAATATGAAATAACATCTACATTCTCTTTTCAGATGCTGTGCTGCGAACGGACACTGCAGTCACCTGTGGGAGGGGTCAATCAAATCGGATCTCAAAAACAGGTACCAAATTTTAATAACACCCCTCCCCCCTCTCCCGTCTATTACTCTATTAATCAAGTGCATTTGTGCCGCCACTTGGCCAGGACACCCTTGTTAAAAGAGATTTTTAATCTCAACAGGTTTATTTTCCTGGTTAAATAAAGGTTAAATAAAAGAAGAAAAAAATGTAATGCCACTGTTTTCAAAGTTACTTTTGCATGTAGTAATTCAATTTGGTTTATCTTAATATTCTTTCCCAGATGTCGCGAATCTGATCTGATCTACCTACCTCTATGTGGCAATAGAGTACCTGCTTTTACTGGCCAGGGGACCAAGATGAAAACAAGAGGCCTGTACCCAGACATACAAGCACCCATCAAGTCACCCAGTCCTCCACCACCTGCCGTGCAGCTATACCCATCCATCAAATCCAGCCACTTGCCCACCCTAACCAGTCACAGCATTTGGAGGCAATAAAGTATAATGAAATGTATTTAATTGTCTTGGTTTTTTTTTTCTAGATGCATAAATATTCCAGTTTCATTGTTGAAAATCACGCATTTATTAAATGTGCGATTTTCAACAATAAAACAGGAATATTTAGTGATCCCAAATGTAGCCATAATGGGGCCAAATGTCACTTATTTGTCTTATAAGTTTCTCTGTATACCGGTATTTACATTTTAACGTTTACATTGAAACTTATAAGACAAATAAGTGACATTTGGCCCCATTATGGCTACATTTGGGATCAATTATGGGTACATTATGGCAGTATTTAGGGTCATTTATGGCTGTTCTGGGAGAGTTATGGGTACATTATGGCTGCATTATAGGTACATTATGGCAGTATTTAGGCTCATTTATGGCAGTTCTGGGACAGTTATGGGTACTTTATGGCTGCATTTTGGCTGAAGGGTGGGGTCTGGAATTCCTTTTGGGGCCTTTAAGGCTGTACGTGGAAATCCCAAATAGGTTTTGGGTGAACTTTGGTCAATTTATGGCTGGGTTTGGTTGGTTTTGGCATGCCAAATTTGGGCCACTTTTGGCCCGGGGACTCAAACCGAAGCCAGCCAAAAGGCCAAGACACAATTTGGCCCAAAACTCTGCCAAAAACATTTTGCTATCTGGGATATTACAGCGGCCGTAATATATTCTCAGCCGGCCCCAAAGTATGTAGCTCCATGATATGGTCAGCCGGCCTCACAATATTTCTGTGTCAGAACAAAGGCTAATGAACTACGGTTATATTGTTATTCCTGGGGGAGCTGACACACCAGTATATATACCGTCTACCCGACCGCAATACCTCAGTGACGGTGTCAAACAGTAAATTGGCCACACCCCTTCTCTACTGATAATGTTCATACACCGTAGATCGCGGAAGTTTACTAGATCTTAGTAACATAGTTTCGTTTTCAGTATTTCAAGAACCTGTGATATTTAGATTGGTTACCAAGGAATGGAAATATTAGTAAGTTGTGATTTATTTTCCGATTTCCACATGACTGTTACAGTTTACAGTCTGCCACTCCAGATTCACTTGTTCTGTGGTTATTGACTTGGGTTACGAACAGACTCCACCAAGTGGTAAGGAAGTGAACTGCAGCTAAGCAGGAAAACACGTTGTACATGTTTTGATGGCATTGGTTTGTTAGAACTAGCAGTATATCTCCTTACAGTCAAAATAATGTTATATACTACATATATTTATATATGGCACATTTAGGATGTAGCCTATGTAATGTCTGAAGAAATGGAACAAAATAATTACCACACAAGATTCTGATGTGAGCAGTGCTGGGTGTGTAGCCTAAAGTGTGGAACAAAATGTAATTGCAAGAAACAGAGACATTTGCTGCGACGAAGATAGCGTTTTAAGGTAGGCCTACACCGTTTGGTTATTAATTTTGTTGACTTATGGTTGTGCTTTGAAGTAGTCTAGGTTTGGCTTAGTTGCTGCATGGTGGGTTTATTGCACAATGTAGACAGACTTTTTGTAAGATAGCCTACTCTTCTAAAAATCCCCACACTCAAAACCTTGTGCCCGTGCTCATCCTGTCTTCCTTAAACGATATTTCAATAGGCCTACAAACTGTCAAAATGACAGTGGAGTGCACATTTTCATGGAACAGTAGCGTGATGTAGCCTAACCTGCAATGTTCTATGGTGAATGCTTTGGACTGTGATGATGGCTGTGTAGGCCTATTTCATCAAGTGTAGGCTACAATTCTCCACTTCAGGTTGATATTTTGACAACACTTATGTCCACATGTAGTAGACCTACGACTGCAAATTTCGTGGTTTTTGTCTTTTTGGTTAGGGAACCATGTTGTTCGCGTTGGTTTTTTTTGTTTTTTGTTTTGGTGTTGGTGGGGGGGTAAAAAGGGCCGCTAAGGGAAAAATTCTCCCGGTGGGAATACTCTTCCCACTCCGCCCATGGTCAGGGCCAAATGTTATCTTTTTAACACTAAATATTGGACAAAATAACTGAGACACCTGTCATTTTAGTGCATACTTGATGATTCATGCCCTCATTTGCATATCTTAACATCAAAATACAAAAAAAACATCCAATATTTTTTTTTCTTCTCTTATCATCAGTAATGAACTGAGAATGTTTCAAGGTGATATCTATGATTTCTTTTTTTTGCCTATTCACTGATAGTAGTCTTACCTTAACAATATATGTATGCTAATTATGCAAATTGCCCAAAGTGGATGGTTTCAGAGCAGGTGCTTCTTGTTTGATGATTGCACCACCCTAATTTTGTATTGGATAGTTAAAATTTAAACTTGTTGTGGTCAAAATGTAGTAGAGCTTTGCTTTTACCATAGTTTCACTGACATTCATTTTAGGGAGGAGCCAGAGCCCCTGAAGCTAAGGTGTCCCATATTAGGGCAATCCACCCTACATAAAGCATATCAGATAAAACGATATGTGGTGTACATTTAAGCAATGGCATTCCTCTTTGTATACGGTATTAAATGCAAAAATTAATTACAAAATTAAAGTTAAATTAGATTTTTCACTTTAAGAGGGCACAAAGTATTTTTTCAAGTTCATTACTGTATGCAAAATACCTTGACCACTTTTGCAGTACGCTGTCAGGAATTTCCACTTGTAAAACGTTACACACTGAGCATTTAACCTTTGAGCTAAGCCCCTAGTCCAGTGGTTCCCAACCTCATTTGAACAAACGCCCCCCTTGACCTGATCACATCTCCCAGATGTGGCGCGTGTAGACGCAGCGACTCCTTACTACTCCCGAACGTGCAGTGTGTTTTTACGTCATTTCAAATCTTTGTATGACCAACGCATGTGAAGGAATTGACAATAAAACCGACTTGACTAAACCTGCCAACTCCTGTTTAGTACTAAAAAATAAAATAGATTACAGTAATACTTCTTATTGATAACTGAGTGCGCCCCCTTTCAACTCTCTTTCTGAACGCCCCCAGTAGATCATGGCCCCCGTGGTGGGGCTGTAGACCCCCATTGAGAAACACTACCCCAGTAGAATATGGCCCCCCTGGGGGGCTGTAGACCCCCATTGAGAACCGCTACCCATTAGAACATGGCCCCCGGGTGGCTGTAGACCCCCATTGAGAACCACTACCCCAGTAGAACATGGCCCCCTGGGGGGCTGTAGACCCCCATTGAGAACCACTACCCCAGTAGAACATGGCCCCCTAGGGGGCTGTAGACCCCCATTGAGAAACACTACCCCAGTCATACCTGCAAACTCAGGAGGGTTGAAAAAGGTGACAAACTAATCGCGGCGTCGCGGCAAACCCGCAACCCCAACCCCCTCCCCAAAAAAAAGAACAGGTAAAAAGACGATATTATTTTTACAAGGCCTACGTTATTAGAAATCAGACTTCTGAACAAATTTTATTCATCACCAGCCAATATCAAGCCACCCAGAGGCAATCCTAGGTTAAGCTGGGACCCCAAGCGAAAACTCAACAACTACAGTAGTTTAAAGTCTTAGCTGTTATTCACCATCTACTTTGGGGGCCCCAAGCGGCTGCCTATCTAGCCTAGTGACAAGAAGCGCCTCTGCACTCACCACCTGTCAAAATTTAAGTTGTCCTATTTATTATTACCAGCCAAAAGGAGGGAGCACATGGTCACTTGGGGTTGTCTTAACTTTGAGCCCCACTGCAATTGACTATGAAAGCATTTGATGCTTTTGGCTAAAGAGGGTAAATAATATGGAAATGTATAATATAATAAGCTGTATAAAATAGTACCAAGGCATTTTGGTAAATGTATGAATAAATGAGAGCCGAATTTCAGCATTTCCCCAATACAATGGTGTTGTAGCCTACTATGAAGAAGCATTGGATTGTAGAAAAAGATAAAGACAGATGTCATCTAGGTTAATAGGCTATTTAGATTAATAATATGATGTCCTTGGTTGCTAACATTAAATTCATGATTGCACACGTTGCAAAATGAGTCATATAGCTAGAGACAAATAGCCATTGCTATGCATTCCTCTGACGTTTATGAAGGTTTCATCGAGTGTGTATCTGACATAAGAGAACCAAAGTTAATTCTCTGTTAATCTGCCAATTTATAGCGCAGTCAGTCCCTGCCTACCGTCATTCTAACACATTTTCTCACTCTGAAGTATTCAATAGCGTTTTGGTCAAATATCAAAACAAGCATGAATATATTGCCGTCAATTTAAATAAAGCGAAACATCCATGTTAGGACCGCAGACCTGCTGCCGTTGGGCTATGCTATTTATTTTCACAAGTGGACGGTCTTAGCTAATGAAACCGTTCACAATTCCCAAACCCTGCTGAAATCCTTTACCTTTGAAACAGCGATTTGGACAGCGGTCATTTGTAAAAGGAAGGCGACAGTACCAGAGAGTACCAAGGTAGAAAATAATAACAGGGGGGGGGATACGTGTGTTTTCTCGACCACTGTTTCATCAGCTGTTCACTCCGACTGGTGCGGTGCCTCGAGTTTTGCCGCTAGTAGAACTAGCCTTCTGAATTAGTGCTCTGATTGGCCAATGTTTCCCCCGACACACGTTGCGGCCAATGGGAACTACAGGCAGAGGCAGACCAACAAGAGATCAATAGAATGTCGCTCGACCGTAATGTCTGTAGAACTAGCAGAGATTCTATGAGTACCGTATCCAGTCTATCTAGTCTCTTCGGATCTACACGATTCACGTAAGTGACCTATTTTGAGATCAAAACGGCGAATTTCGCCGAAAGGTGACAAGTTTGCAGGTATGCCCAGTAGAACATGGCAGAGGAGGAGGATTTGAAGATTGAGGTTTGGGTTTGCTACTCGGTCTGGATTAATGTAATGCCAATAACTGAATACCACGTGTATCAATAAGCATATTTTATTTAATAATGTTTCAATGATACATATTTAAACACAACACAATCATCGCCGGCGACGACCTCATGTGCAGTAAGAGGCTACAAGCTCCCCAACGCCCCCTGGGGGGCTGTAGAGCCCCCATTGAGAAACTGTCCTTGTAGAACATGGCAGAGGAGGACTTGAAGATTGAGGTTGAGTTTGTTACCACGCCACCATCACCACGCTTGAAACTATGTTTGCAAGCTTTTTAGAAGGTGAGGGTAATGTGGAGATTGGAATCTTCACTGTTTTAAAACGCCCATTTTATCTGCTTGCTTTGCTACATGTTTTAAATACTGTTTATTTTGAACTTTTAACAGTGTTTTATGTCTCATTCGCATTGTAATTTGTTTCTATTTTACCTGCTTGTAACTGTGAATTGGATAATTGAATTGGGTGAGACTTGTTGCCACACCCCTCACCTGCCTTAAAAAGCTCCTCCCTTTCAGTTGCAAGGAGAGAGACGGTCAGCAGGAACGTTGTGTTTTTAGCTTTGTGTTAAATTAAAGCTCTTAAATACAACCCAGTTTTTCCCACAACCGAGAAGGAACATCTTTCTCACAGTTGGTTTGAACTATTGTAATGCAAATAACTGAATCCCACATGCATCAATAAGCAAAATGTGTTTAATAAGGTTTCAATGATATTTACACTCCATATTTAAACACAACACAGTCATCTGTCAATCTGGATACACGGCCACATTAAAACTCTTCTCATAATGCATATTCACTGTAGTTAAGCATATTAAAATCTGATACCGGTATGTTAAAATGTAATTAGTCAACTTACAATCTGGTACACAACCCCGCTCTTCACAAAATGCATATTCACACAGCAGTTACACATATTAAAATCTGATTTGTTAGAATACAATTATGAATTCTCTGTTTTTTATCAATAAATACAATACAATGAGTACAGTATAAAGGAGACGTATACAATAGGGATTTAACTGCAATAAAAGAACATGGTATTTGGGTGTAAAAGGCTGTTCAGAGGGCTGAGCATAGAGGTAAAAAATAACACTAGAGAGGACACAGCAATTTGCGACAGCACTGGGAAATGGCAGCTGGAGCTTCCCAACTTCCGTAGGTAGTGTAGGTACTTTCAGGCAATGCAAGTCAATGGAGAACACGCCCACCCCTGTCAAAAAATTAACTAAAACTGTGTAAATATAAAGTAACACTTTAATCAAAGACCAGATTTGAAATGTCAGGCTACATATCTACTGAAATCATATGAGTCGATAAAATACATTTAAAAATCAAATAATATATTTTATGAACATAGTTAGCAACACACCTCAACTATTGTCCTTGTACAGTGTGTTGATGGACATTTTCACATTATTAAGACCTAATTATGGCCAACTCTACCTGCGCCTGCAGTGATCTAGCTAATGCTAATGAAAGACTAGCCAAAGCCAACATGACGATTGAAACACTTAGAAGTGACATTCGCCGGCTACGTTGCGAGGTAGTCATAAAATCCCATAACACCACGTTGAAACACCAAACCAGTAATACTAGCGCCAACCTAACTACACTATCTTTTCTCCCAGGCCACAGCAAACACCAGCCGAAGTCCCCCCCGAATCCACCGTGCTCCACTCCTGTCGCGCATAGTAGCTGGACGGAAGTGGTTAACGGCGGCAGGGGAGTACTGCAGAAATGTTCACCACCTCTAGTGACTAGCAATCGTTTTTCTGTACTTGACACAGTCATCGATGCAGAAACTGACCCTGTCCCCCCCTCCCACCAGGTGCCCAAGCCTCTACCACCAAGAGTGCGACCCAGTAGCCACCGGACCCTCGCTACCCCCAGGCAAATCACCCGAGAGCAGCCTGCCCATTCAGAACCCCGGCGACCATCAACAGTCCTCATAGGATCTTCGATGGTTCGCCACATAACCCTACAAAACGGCCAGACGTGGTGCCTACCTGGAGCTCTCGTAGCCGATGTCCAGTCGAATGTGCCAGGCACGCTGTCACAGTATCCTACTGCCACAACTCTCATCGTCCACGCAGGCTCCAATGACATCCGGCTGCAGCAGTCTAAAAAACTTGAGTCCGATTTCCTCTCCCTTATTAATACCCTTCGCAGCACTGGAAAAAAATACGCTATCTCAGGCCCAAATACGCTATCTCAGTTTGTTTCTCTGCCTTCCAGTTCTCCCGAATCCGCCAACTGCACGTCTGGCTGATGAGACACTGCCGCCAAGAAGCCATTCCCTACGTTGACAACTTCTCCGCTTTCTGGAACCACCGAAACCTCTTCGCACGAGATGGAAGGCACTTAAACAGATCTGGTGCTCGTCTCCTCGCGACCAACCTGGAGCTGACCCTCGAAGCCCATCGGTCCTTGGATTGACTAACAGGTGTTTCAAATCCAAAGCACTACACCAACTTAGACACTGCGTGCCCAACAGAGAGTACTCCACTAGCTATCCACGCTGTCACTACCCGTAGGAAAGCTCGCAGATGTAGACCCTCTGGTTGTGTACACAACAACCTAATTACGATTGCACCTGAACGCATAAACAATAGCTCTACTACTTTGAATGTTAATGCTGCATTATTTAACGTGCAGTCATTGACCAACAAAAGCTTCGTAGTAAACCAGCTGGTCTCGGACAAAAACATTAGCTTTATGTTTCTTACCGAAACATGGCTTAAAGACGACGGGGCGGCTACTTTTATTGAGGCTTGCCCTTCCGATTACAAATTCCTTCACGCCCCGAGACCAAATAAACGAGGCGGAGGCGTAGCCATACTTTTCTCCAACAAATTGAATTGTACTAAGACGAATCTGGGCTCTTTCTCTTCATTTGAATACATGGCAATGAGGGTCCAAGCAAACTTCAAACTGATTTTTGTTGTTCTGTACCGTCCACCGAAATTCTCTTCGTCATTTCTATCTGATTTCTCCACCTTCATGTCGGACGTACTTACTAACTATGATAAAGCAATAATTGCTGGCGACTTTAATATCCACGTAAATAAATCAGATGACGCAATAGCCAAGTCTTTCTTAGACACATTAAATGGATTCAGTCTCGTCCAGAATGTTACTGAACAGCCTACCCATCGGAAAGGCAACACACTTGACCTTGTTATTTCACATGCGCTTGATATCAACAATATATCGGTCACGGACGTCGGCCTCTCCGACCACCACTGTGTGTTTTTTGATTTTGACATTTCAACACAAATTAGCACACCCAACAATGTCATTCACAGACGACGCATTAATGCCTCTGCTGAGCTTAAGATTTCAGACCTCATCAAATCAGGTGACCTACTAAATGATCACTGCACACCTGATGAAATGGTTGATAGCTTCAACAACAACTTAAGAGGAATTCTAGATAACATAGCTCCAATTAGAACGACGACAAGAACCAGAGCTAGGTATTCACCTTGGATGAATGACTCACTTAGAGCCTTAAAAAGAAAATGCAGAGTAACCGAGCGTCTCTGGAGGAAAACTAAATTAGAAGTCCATAGACAATCCCTTAGGGATGAGATCTCCTCCTACAATAATGCGGTACGCTCAGAGAGAAAAGCATATTTTTCCAAAATCATAACAGACAACCAGCATATTGACCACCTGCTTAATCCAACACATAGCAATAACAACCTAAATGCAGCATCACATGCCAAGTGCGAGGAATTTGCTAGATTTAAAAAAAAAAAGATTGCCGACATTAGAGAAGGCATCCAAGGTGGAAACGCAGCAACCTCTGTCGCCCACTCAGGCGATACACCGAGGGGAGGGTTAAACCCCCCTAGGAGACCTGAGAGCTTCCAAAAGTTTTGTCCAATTACAGAGGACGACCTCTGTAAAATAGTCAGGGAAAGTAAGTAGTCTACCTGCAGCCTTGACGCGATCCCCACATATCTGCTAAAAAACATACTTGGTTGCTTAGCAGCACCTTTACTGCAAATTGTTAACACCTCTATGCTTACAGGCATTTTTCCAAGCTCATTCAAAACAGCCATGGTAAAGCCACTCCTAAAAAAGACAAATTTAGATCAGAATTCTTTAAACAACTACAGACCTATATCAAACCTCCCCTTTATAAGCAAGGTACTAGAAAAAGTTGTATTTAAACAGCTTAATCAACATCTGGCTGGGAATGATATCTTGGAAAAATTCCAATCAGGCTTTAGAGCCAACCATAGCACCGAAACAGCACTAACCAAAATAATAAGTGATCTTAGGCTCAGCACTGCCGCAAACAAAGTTTCAGCACTTATCCTCCTCGACCTCAGTGCCGCCTTTGACACGATAGACCACAACATACTAATTGACCGCCTTGAATCTTGGGTAAGCTTGTCCGGTCACGTCTTAGAGTGGTTCAAAACATATATTACAGGAAGGCAGTTTTTTGTCACCATCGGAGAATACGTCTCCAACAAGTATGATGTGCCTTTTGGAGTTGCTCAGGGTAGTTGCTTGGGCCCTCTCCTCTTCTCTCTCTATATGTTGCCCCTGGGCTCCATCATCAGAGAGCACAATGTTGATTTTCATAGCTATGCCGATGACACTCAACTATATATCTCTGTCGAGCCTAGCCAAACCACTGCCATTCATGCCTTGACTAAATGCATGTCTGCCATCCCAGATTGGATGAACAGTAACTTCCTAAAATTAAATGAGGATAAAACTGAAGTGTTGCTCATTGGGCCTAAGAAAAAACGTGCAAAACTCCACTCAAGCCTAGGTGACCTAAGCATGCACATTAAAGATAAGGTTACTAGCCTAGGTGCGGTCATAGACTCGGATTTGAGCTTTGAGCCTCACATCAACAAGATAACAAAATCTGCTTTTTTCCATCTTAGAAATGTCAACAAAGTGCGCGGCTTGGCCCCCCGACAAGACGCTGAGAAACTTATTCATGCCTTTATCACCAGTAAGCTAGACTACTGCAATGCTCTCTTCTCTGCTCTCCCAAAAAAATTAATTGACAAATTGCAACTCATTCAAAATTCTGCGGCAAGAATCCTAACAAGAACCAGAATGAGAGAGCACATCTCTCCTGTCTTGGCAGACCTGCACTGGTTACCTGTCTCATACAGAATCGACTTTAAGATTCTGCTCACAGTATTTAAAGCATTAAATGGACTTGCCCCTAGCTATATCTCAGACATGCTCTCTTTTTATGCCCCTGCTCGAGCTCTCAGGTCCACTGATGCCAAGCTGCTTAGGACCCCCACCCCCCCGCAGAAGAAGATCGGCGACGCCACGTTTGCCTGCTATGCGCCCAAGAGATGGAACGCCCTCCCCATCGAGATCCGATCAGCCACCTCCGTCGACTCCTTCAAGAAGCAGCTGAAGACCCACCTCTTCATCCTTGCCAACTCCTAGCTGCCAAGGCGTCATAGTGTCCCAGCTGCCGCAGCGCCCTTACTACTCGCAACCAGCCCTGGCAGGGGGCTCCCCTAGGTGGCCGCTGGTCTCTGCCTGAGGTTTCTTCCTGACTATAGGGGGTCTTTTTTCTCAGACCTCATTGAGCTTTTTCCCCCACAAACTACAAAGCGGATTCCAAAAAAGTTGGGACACTTTGTATTTTGTGAATAAAATCAAAATACTGGCATTTTCAAAACATCTAATATGTTAATAAGGTATAGCATTATGTACAGACAACATATCAGTTGTTAAAGTCGAGCAGAATTATTGTTTTGAGGTAATTATGTGATCATTTAAAATTTGACCCATGCAACAAATCTCAAAAAAGTTGGGACAGGGCCAAAACATGTTGTAATAGTTGGATAATTCTAAAAATTACACAAGGAAGAATATTTTAAAAGGAACTATATTGACTGCCAACATGAATGCACAAATAAAATACCATCACATAGAGGCTGTGGCACTCAGCAGCGAATATTTTGAGGGACTAATTACTTATCTATTACACAGAAAGATTGAATTATCAAAATTGCAGGCATATAAGGCCTATTTCCGTAATATAGAGTTCTGTGTAATCATTGCACGAGTTATGAGATCATGACATACTCCAGGTAAATAAGCAAACTATGACACTCCAACAATGACAGCTCTCGAAAAAATGACCATAAACACAACACTTGATTAATGCACATGATGCAGACATTAATCAGTGTTGCGTGCGGAAAAGTTCATTCTATGGACCTAGAAGACATGTGAAACTGTCCTCTGATTACAGAATGGAAAATATTTAATCCTTTTTGAAAATTATGGAGTCATGCACCCTCCAGGTTATATAGAAAATGAATACTTCAACTTGATTTAGTGGTCAGTCTGAAAGACAGCAAATATGATGGTAAGGGGGTGCAGAGGTGACTTGGTTAGGGTCTTCTTACTCATGTAGAGCATTAAAATGAATGTTGAATGATACATACAGACTTTAAACAGCAAACATAGCTACCAAGGCATTATATTTTGGAGCATCGCCTTTAGATATTGCCCCATAATGGTGGCAAATTTCAATCTCTACTATGTTCCAACAGTGTGGTTCCATCTTAAGAGTAAACAGGTCACAAAATTGTTTTCTTGCAGTCAGGATATGCCACATATTAAGCATAACAAAAAGGTAAACAAGTTGAAGAACACACCTATCAGTTGAGCTGCTGAAATCATGTCTCGCATATCAAAATATCTAATTTTTGAATAAAATTATGCCATCAGTCAAAGTATTTAACTGTTCAGTCTCATCCCTTGAGTTGTGTTTAGTCGTACCCAATATAAAAAGCATTTTACTGGCCCTGTCCCAACTTTTTTGGGATTTGTTGCAAGGGTGAAATTTTAAATGATCACATAATTACCTCAAAACAATAATTCTGCTCGACTTTAACAACTAATATGTTGTCTGTACATAATGCTCTACCTTATTAACATATTAGATGTTTTGAAAATGCCAGCATTTTGATTTTATTCACAAAATACAAAGTGTCCCAACTTTTTTGGAATCCGCTTGTATGAATCAAGCGAAAGGGAGTATTTCCTCACCCCTGATGCCACCAGGGGCCGCACCTGAGCGCCCAATCTCTGTGTGACTATCTATGACTTATGATAGGCCCAGCCACTATGGACCTTACACATCTAAGAATCCTGGTCCTAACCTACGTTGACCTTATGACTCTACATTCTCTGTCTATCTCTTCTTCCTCTGCCTTCCTCTATACCTCTCCTTTTAAATCTATCTCTAACAATGTTTCTTTTTTCCCATTTGTTAAGCACTTTGAGTTACATGCCTTGTATGACACAGTGCTATACAAATACAATTATTATTATTATTATTATTATTATTATTATTATTATTATTAAGCCATTTTTGACAGAGGTGAGCCCCGTTCTCCGTTAATTTCCATTTCTCTGATCTACCTACAGATAATGGCCGCTACAGATTGCCGTAAAAGGGGGGCGGGGTCCTCTCTAGTGTTATTTTCTACCTCTATGGGGCTGAGTCTTGCTATGGGAAGTTAAAGCTTAAAGGAATGATGGGACTGAAGTGGATGGATGGACACACACACACACACACACACACACACACACACACACACACACACACACACACACACACACACACACACACACACACACACACACACACACACACACACACACACACACACACACACACACACACACCATCTCCACATCCACTCCTGTCACATTCTGCAGCTAAAGGCCAAACTGTTTCTGTTCAGTAGTATATCTGTAGTTTACAGCCTGGTCTGCTGAGTAGAGCTTTGATCTGCTCCACACCAGAGGCTCCTAGATTATTACCATACAGATACAGCTCTGTCAGGTGTGATGGGTTTGATGATAGAGCTGAGACCAGTGCAGCACAGCCCTCTGCTGTTATACTGCAGTACTGAAGCCTGGAGAGAGAGAGAGAGAGAGAGAGAGAGAGAGAGAGAGAGAGAGAGAGAGAGAGAGAGAGAGAGAGAGAGAGAGAGAGAGAGAGAGAGAGACTGTGAGTAACTGAGTAATGCAGAAAAGCACATGCTCATTACAGTACATTACACGCACGCACGCACGCACACTCTCTCTCTCTCACACACACACAAACACACACACACACACACACACACACACACACACACACACACACACACACACACACACACACACACACACACACACACACACACACACACACACACACACACACACACAGAAACACACACACACACACACAGAAACACTCAAACACAGACCCTCTGGCCTTACTTCTCCGTTTGACATGTGGATGTTTCTTATGGTGCATACACACACCAAGATATTCACTTTGGCTTAACCTAACGTGTCCGGGAGCATTGCGAGTCTGAAAGGTTCGCAGGCTGCCTTTCACACTGCACAGTCAGTGTCCACGTTCAATCCGCAGGCAGCAGCCATTCATGTGCAATGGAACCCGCTCATTGAACGCGGACGTCCACGCAGGAAAATAGACTCGAGTTCAATTTTCAAGGAGCATCGTGGTCATGTCTGTTCGGGATGGACATGCGCCGCGCTCACATCACGCTACTGTGTGCAAGGCTTGATCTGTTTACATGTATTCTAACCGTTTCGGACTGATACCGGACATGTGAAGTGGACGTCCGTGCTTGCGATGAGTACATACACAGACACACACACAAACACAGACACAGACACACACACACACACACACACAC
>NW_026944637.1:0-10000 GCF_034702125.1 Engraulis encrasicolus
TGTTTTTGCCTTCTCACTATGTGAGTTTCAATTATACATTTCACAAGGTTTGCAATGTTTAATTGATTTTTCCCTACGATAGGGTGTGTGGATTTTAAATAAAGAATGCAATGAGGAATTAAAGGTTTCAATTAGGGGTTGGTTTTAATGTACTGTGATGCTGGGAAATTACCATTGATCGAATGTATTTTATGTGTGTAATGATATCAAGGTAATTGGTGGGAGTGTAACTGCCGTTGATAGGCCTCTGTATGGGAGCATGTGATTTCCCCACCGAATAATAATTATGATCAAGTTTGTTTGTTTTCCTTTTTTCTCTTTTTTTTTTGTATTCTTATTTTGTTGTGGGGATGAATATGATTATCCTGTATTTTTGTTCTTGTTGTTTTGTTCAATTTATCCTTTTGTTGTATTTCATGATGACCGTGTACGTCATGTGACCTTAAGTGTACTTATGTGACCTGGAAGCGGTAGGGTCAGGTAAAGCACTTCTGAAATGAGGTAGCGTGTGCTGCGTTTGCCACGCTCGAGAGATTCTACTGCTGGTACAAGGCGTACACGGTAATAACTTTTGAATTTATTTGTATTTTCTTTATATATTTTTGTATGTGGGTTGCTCAAATATTAATGCATTATATGTGTTTTGTTTGCTTTCTGCCAGTTTTCACGGTGCTCATGACGAGCAAAGAAATAAAGTGTCATGATCATCAGTAAGAATGCGTGGACCAACTTTATTGACACCAGCATTAGCTACATTAGGTGATGTAATAGATCATTGTAATGCAGTTCTTAACTAATGGGGATAGTGTTAATCATTATTTATTACTACATTAGTTATTCAATACTTTATTTTGTTTTACTCTGTATACTTTACCTGACAACCTGCTGCGGCCCCCAAGGGGTCCCCGGCCGCCCACTTTGAAAAACAGCTGACCTAGGCACCCGAAGCTGCATAGACGCAGCATTCAGGCTCTTGAGATTTGATATTAAAACTGTGGGTATGTTAGAGCTTAGAACACATTTTAATGCAAGAGGAGGCTCTTGGCTTTTAAATGCAACTCATTTCATGGGTTTATGTGCTTCTGAGGCTGTGATATTTAGGTTTTTATAGGCTGAGGGCAGATTTCCCAAAAAAAAGGGCTTAGGCCAGTGTTTCCCAACCAGGGGTACGTGTACCACTAGGGGTACGCAAGCACACTGCAGGGGGTACTTGGAATTTTTTTTTTCTATATCAAATGAATGGGGCAGTCACATAAGGATGGCGAAAGTGATATAGAACATGAATTAGGGGGTATTCATGGCACAACTAAGAGGTTTAGGGGGTACGTGAGACAAAAAAGGTTGGGAAACACTGGCTTAGGCATTTAGCAGGTAGGTTAAGATGGGTTAAAACATAGAAGGACCAAATGGTAATGTGGAGTAACCTAATTGAATTAAATCATTCAATCATGCATTTGTTCATCCATTCATGATGGTCAACACATTTATAGACCTCTAGGGTCTTAAATTTGTGTAAATGCTTTCATGTTACAAGCCTCATGATCATCTGCCATGTTTTTCAGAAATTGTTGTAACTCCTGCCCCTGACACAATAATAGCAAATGGCCGTACAGTTGTCCACCTCAGATAGCAATGTAGCTACCCAACCATCGCTTGCCTACTGTAAGTGTGACCAGCTATATAAAGTAATCCGTGTACCATTTGCCAACAACGGTTGAAAGCCTACTGAGGTACTCGGACACACTACATAGTCGATTCCTTATGTTTTGCCTACTGCGTAGGAAGGCAGTAAACACTTGCGGATGCAGCCCAAGGAAATCTCTTTGGTTGTGGTCGATGCATCTGCTTCCCAGCTGCGAATGTGCCTTTTAATGGCCAAAGCCTCCATGATGTCACCTACAGACTTGAGCAGGGCCAAACGAAGCCAATTTTGAACCACAGTGTGCTGCCATGTTACAGTAGTTAGTGGTTTACCTCTGATGATTTATCACTATTTATTATGATGTGGTAGTCCCCTCAGCAATTAACAATTCTTTGTCTTTTAACACATTAGGAATAGCGGATCCCGTTTGTGTATATTGGAAACAGCGCTCCAGTCCGAAGCACCTTGGAAGTGTCCACACACACATACACAAACCGTAGTCCCTAAAGATGTACTGACTTACAATAGACACCTAAACTCACATAGTCGTCACCTTCAGATGTACAATACACACCTACACTGACATGGTCGTCCCCAAAATATGTAGTTGATAGTAATCAGTACTGGTGTGCATTGGCACTGCCCTCACGCTTCAATTTGATTACGATTCGGGAGGTAGCGATTCGATTCGATTCGATTTGATTCTACGATGCATTGCAATGCATTACATTTCTACTGAAAGCAAATCAAATTTTTCATCAGTCATGATGAGGTAATACAAGCAGTCAGATACTGAGCAGCATTTTATTGGCTGCTTTCTGTATTGGTCTTACAGTTTTCAATGCTTCGAAGTGGTTTCATTTAATTTAACATCCACTGCTCCAGAAATATCCAGGGAAGTAATTGAAACTTGACAAAATATGCCGCATCGATTATGGCACTTGCCGCATTGAATTGAATTGGCCTGCCCCGCATTGCAGAATGGATTATTGTTGACACCATTAGTAATCAGCCAGTTCTACACACGCACAACTCTTGCCACCGTGGACTTAGGAAAAGAAATGCACATCACCACTTACGCGTATTTTACAAACATTTATTGTGCCTTGAAGAGCAGATACAAAAATGAGCTGTCATTTTAAACGCCATAATGATCTTTATTACAACCAGCAATTACTTTTCATATTAATCATAATTAACACACTGCACCCTTATCCTGCCATAATGTAATTACAATAAATCCAGCACACCCTATCCTGACATAATAACCCTGTAAACCCTGCAAACCCATCCCTATCAGTCAGAATGACCCATAAAGACCCAGTAATCATCTTCACAGCACACAGCTGAGCTGTTCTGACCTCCTGTTTCTCAGTTGGTCAACAGCGCTGAGCCCTTTAAGGTTCTTAGTCAATCTAGCACCTCAAATGGCATGTAAGCAGTATTCTAAAGTCCTCTTCAGCCAGGACTAGTTTAACGGGGGGACAAAATAAAATCACATTACCCTATGTCCATACATAAAACTAGTCCTGTCCGAAAAGGGCTGTACGCTATAGTAAACGTAGCATCTCAAATGGCACGCATACAGCACCTTTGGTGCACTTCGTATCGGTAGTGTCATGTATGCAGTACCCTCCTTTACTTAGCACACTAGTGTCCTTCATAAAGCGCTTTAGCACAATTAGCATCTGTAGCATCGTGAAGGCTTTGCAGTGCACTTCTGTAGCGCTAGGTAGCATCTGTAGCATCACACAGTGCACTTCTGCATCGCCAGATAGCGTCTGTAATATAATGTGGGCTATGCACCACTGTACCGCTAGTTAGCATCTGTAATGTAATGTAGGCTTCTGTTATATAATGAATACTTAGTGTCCCTTAGACTGTATACTGCTTTAATGCAGAATACTTCTCTTCTTAGCGTCGTCAGACTCATGTATGTAGTTCATTTCTCTACTGAGTGTGAGGTACACTTATCTACTGAATGTGTGTGTAGTACACTTCTCCACAGAGTGCCATGTGTGAGTGTGTGAGTGTGTGTGTGTATATACTGTAGTGTCAGCTATATGTGACGCAGTATGCGTCCTGGTTGTGCGCAAGTGTGTGTGTGTCAGCTGTAGGTGACTTAACACAGTAGGTGTCTTGGTTGTGTGTCTGTGTGTGTGTGTGTGTGTGTGTGTGTGTGTGTGTGTGTGTGTGTGTGTGTGTGTGTGTGTGTGTGTGTGTGTGTGTGTGTGTCAGCTGTAGGTGACTTGTGCACGGAAGGTGTCCTGGTTGCGCTGGTCCTGGTTATTGATGAAAATCAGGATTTCTTGTTGTCCACAACTTTGACTTGGAGCGAAACGCAGACCAATAGAATACGTCTGGCCCCCGCCCACCTGCAAGAAACAGCTAATCACATTACACACAGGCAACCAACAACCAATGTGTGTGTGTGTGTGTGTGTGTGTGTGTGTGTGTGTGTGTGTGTGTGTGTGTGTGTGTCTGTTTCTGCGTGTGTGTGTGTGTGTGTGTGTGTGTGTGTGAGAGTGTCTGTTTCTGTGTGTGTGTGTGTGTCAGTGTGTATTTCTCACCTGGAAAGAGTCCTGTTTGAAGTGCAGCAGGTGCGGCTGGTCTGTGAGGAGTGTGAAGGTGTGTGTGTGTGTGTAGGGGTTGGTGTAGCTGAACTTCTTAGTGCTGCCACGACCCCCTCCTACCGGCACACACACATCCCAGGTCTGGAACACACACACACACACACACACACACACACACACACACACACACACACACACACACACACACACACACACACAATCATTAGTGGCAGATTGACACATCTTAGTAACTGAACTAGAACACAATTACACATCATGAAGTAAACATCAAGTACACATCATTTTATATCACCACCTTATAAATACATAAATGAATAATTAATTAAATCATTAATAATAAAACAAATACATAACACAATCAATCAATAAATCAATCAATTAGGCATACACATATGGCATGCAGTTTTGCACAATTTTAAATCACCACCTTGTGGGAGCGAGATATTAAGAAACAAACACACACACACAGACTTTCGCAGTTGTTTTAACAGGACAGCAAGTGGCTATTACAGATTTGAACTGCTTGGCCACAAGATCACAACCTCTGGATAGGAGTGTTGAAGCAATAGCGGGTATAATCCAGGTGTCCACTAGGTGCTCTGTGTGTGTGTGTGTGTGTGTGTGTGTGTGTGTGTGTGTGTGTGTGTGTGTGTGTGTGTGTGTGTGTGTGTGTGTGTGTGTGTGTGTGTGTGTGTGTGTGTGTGTGAGAGTGTACCCTAGTTATAGCCGGTGGCTGTGCGTTGACACATATGCTCCAGGCGTCCACTAGCTGGTGCTGCTGTTCATCCACGACGTTGAGCTGGAGGAACTTCACTCCTGACGACACACACCTCACAAACACGCGCAGCTCACACACGGCACGCGCAGGCAGCGCAAACACCTCACACGGGTCCACCTACACACGCACGCACACACACACACACTTTTATCAACACACACATGCAGTACAAACACCTCAAAGGAAAAATTCCCCATCTAACATTAAATCTGTAATCTGAAGATGTGTGTGTGTGTGTGTGTGTGTATATATCTGAATGCTACTGCTGTAGTTTTTTATACTGCCCAAGATTTGTAGCCCCGCCCCTCTCCTTTGTTGCTGTGCTGTCAATCAGGCGTTAGCCCCGCCCTCAAATACGTACCCATATCTCGAGGGGGTGGGACACGTGACAGCGGACCCTCCTATTGGCCTGTGTGCCCCTCAGCACGAGTGACTGACAGGTCAGCTGGCCAGTCACACAGCTGATGTCCATCCACTGCAGGAAGTGAACCGACACCTGCCAGATCTGAGCCGGAACCAGACGCCAGCGGTCACTACGGAGGGTAAAGGTCAAACAGACATTAGCCAATCACAGCCATCCAACCAGCCAATTTACCAATCACTTAACAAATCAATCAATTAATCAATCAATTGATAACTCGATTAGGTAATACAATCAATCAATTACGCAAGTCTATTAATCGCTCACTCAGCCTCAGCCACTCAGCTCACTGGAACGACTCCTGGAGTCCCCAGAGAGAGGAAAACCTGCCTCACACCAGACAAGTGAGATAGTCTGGAGTAGGGATGGGAATTTTTGGCAACCAAACTATTTGAAAATCGATGGCCACTATTTGAATATTCCAACGCTATTCTAATATTTTTCTCCTTGGCTGTACACTGTGTGTGTGGGACTTGTTGACACTTAACACAGTAAAGGGAGACCCATGCAGAACTTTTATATGGGGTCTGCATTTTTATTCAAATGTATATCGAATATTTGAATATCTGAAAATCGAGACCCATCCCTCATCTGGAGACCAAAAGTGAGATAGTCCCCTGACCCCAGACCAGAGTACCCACCAGACAAGTGAGATAGTCTAGAGACCACAATAGTACCACAATCGGATAGCCTGGACAACACCTACGCAATTTCTCACAGGAGAGATGTGGATTGCGATTGCCCATGGCTTATAATTAGAGCAGTGGTTTTCAATAGGTGAGGCGCGCCTCCCTGGGGGCCGCCAAAGAGTCCCTGGGGAGGCGCGGGGAAGAATGTCAACAAAAAAGAGGAATCAATCAGAAACGTAGGAACTATGACGTTGTATGTGATTCAATTCAATTCATCTTTACTTTCTTAAAATAATATTCTATGTTCGGGTGGCAAGTGCGCTATTTGGAAGTGAATTGGGAGCTAAGATAAGGCACGAGCACTGGAGAACTGCCGTGTGCTTAACACGATTTTTATTCTTGAAGTGTAGTTTAGTAACTTTGTTAACGTGAAACTGTGACCTGACCTCTGGGCGAGTGAGAGCGGGGAGAGAGCGAGCGAGCGAGAGAGAGAGGGGAAAATATCAAGCAAAGCGCAGGTAGGAGAAAAGAGAGCAAAGTTGACGTGATGGCCATCACTCCCATAAACAATCTGAAGGATTTGTAATGAATCTTTTGAAAGCTTAAGTTATAGGGCTGGGTAAAATAATCGATTTAATCGATCGGTTTCGTTTAAAATTCACAGGGCACAAAATCGATTTTTTGTTTCTTTTTCTTTTTGATCTTTTTGTTTAATTTAGGTCTATGGAAAATACCAGGTAGGTATTAGTCAATTAGGCCTAGGCCTACTTATTGCAAATAAGCAATCTGTTAACACTGTCAAGCCACAGCCCTTTGACATTTGTATATAAAAATAGGCAACAGCATCTTTTGGGGGAAATCCTGGCACCAAGAAGGGAACGGATTGAATCGATTCGGAATGAATCGAATCGAATCGAATAGAATCGTGATTAATCGATTCAAAACCCTAAGAATCGAAATCGAATCGATACAGGAACATGGCAGAGATACCCAGCCATATTCAGTTATATAACGTCGGAGGAAATTCGGTTCCGTATGCCTCGGAGAATGACGTGTCGGCAAAGCAAAGTTAAGTTGGAAACAATATTGTCCAAATTTTAGTAGCAGGACAGCAGCGTGCAGGTGAAAAAGCTCAAAAAGAAGTTCAGTAGGCTAACACAAGTAAAATGACAAGGAACAACAACAAATAGCCTACACATGCATGTTTGCAAATGAAATGTGAATAAAAACGTTTGGTGATGTGACAGTTGCGACGAGCATGTGAGAGGGGAAATAAGTTTATACATCTCAGCGGGCGTCACTCCTAACTTCACGTCTCTGTGTGCGTCCGAGAATCCACTCAAGCAAGGCTACAGTGCAGGGTGACTTGCGGCTATCGCTTCTCTTCTGTAGGCTACATCCCCGCATTGAACATCTTTGCTCATCAAAGGCGTATCGTCTTTGTTTTCAACCAGCCTATTTGTCAACTGTTCATGGCGAGGGACGAAGCAATGATTTGGATAGGGCTTCTGTTCGTGATGTTAGAGTAAAAGTAGCCTCCATTAAGATGGAAATATTATCGATATTTTAAAAGAAATACAACTTAATAATAATGAGGAAAAAAACATGTATTGGGCTATCAATTGTTATTGAAACTGAAATTCATTTTGCATCCCTGAACAAGAGGACAAGTAAGGACAAGACACAGCCTACATAGGCCTAACATTACAGGGCTATTGCACATTAGTAATATGCACCATGTGGAGCATCAGACAAACAGAACATGGAGCCTGACCCCAGAGTAACCCACAGTCACAGATACATGGGACACAGGCCTTGGTGTGCGATGTGGGTGGGTTCTGTTTTTTCTTCTTTTCTCTTTACTTTTTTTTTTGGGGGGGGGCTTGATTGTCTTTACCTACTCAAAGGGGAGGCTCACAGTCAGAGAAATTGAAAACCCCTGAATTAGAGCATTGTATGCTATTTGGTCTATACTGTACGTAGCCCATAGCCAATCGTGTCAGTTGTATTCAAACAAACTGCTAGATTCTGCTTGTTAAATAGTATGCATCACTCATCACCTTTCACCCCTCCCCGCTCTCTGATTGGTTCCTTTCCTCAGGCTAAAGCTTTGGCATGATCATCCGTACTGTCTTTCAGATCAGAACAATCGTGCAAAGCAGCATGGGATTTCCCTGGCTAGACCAGAATAAGAGCCCTCACAGACCCTGGAGCTTAGTGTGTGTGTGTGTGTGTGTGTGTGTGTGTGTGTGTGTGTGTGTGTGTGTGTGTGTGTGTGTGTGTGTGTGTGTGTGTGTGTGTGTGTGTGTGTGTGTGTGTGTGTGTGTGTGTCGTACGTGAAGACAATGATGTTGAATGTCTTGATGTTTGGACTGGAGCAGCCGTCCATCTTCACCTGAACATCCTGAGGCTCCCCTGGTGACTATACACACACACACACACACACACACACACACACACACACACACACACACACACACACACACACACACACACACACACACACACACACACACACACACACACACGCACACGCACACGCACACAGTATTTGTTAAAGAACCTGGGGCATTGTCGGGTTAGGTGTCTTGCTCAAGGGTTATGGTGAAGAGGATATGGGATATGTGGGTGTGTGTTTGAGGGCAGCTCACTTTGCTGATGATTTCACACTGGACATCTGGGTCATTGCAGCACACGCGAAGATCAGTGGCTTCTGCAGACACACACACAACACTTTAAGTAACACAATAGCCTTTCTTATCACTGTAACACTATTATCATGTTAGAAGAGTAAAGGTCATTACTAACTCTAATAAGGCTATTAGCATGATGGCATTATTAGACCTTTACACTACTACCATGATAGTGTTAGCATGATAGTGTTGTTAGCCTGACAACATTATGACAGGACAGCATGATGACATAACTATCTAGAGGTGTGTGTGTGTGTGTGTGTGTGTGTGTGTGTGTGTGTGTGTGTGTGTGTTACCTGTGGGTGGGAGGCGTATGGCCTTCTTGAGCTGTGTGTTTTGAGGGTGTGTGAAGCGGATGGTTTGGTCGACCACGTGGGGCAGCAGCTCCACACGAACCTCAACAATGGACACTGGGCGGTCATCTTGGCCCACGAAAGACACCTGGTGACAATACATTACAATATCACTGTATTATATTACACTGGATAAATTACATTACATTACACTACACCTCATGACAATACATTACAATACCACAGAATTGCATTACACTACACTGGGCAGCATTATATTACATTACATTACATCTGATGACAATACATTACAATACCACTGCATTATATTACACTGCATTACATTACATTACACTATATTACAATACACTATAGGAGAGAAGAGAAGAGAAGAGACGAGAAGAGAAGAGAAGAGAAGAGAAGAGAAGAGAAGAGAAGAGAAGAGAAGAGAAGAGAAGAGAAGAGAAGAGAAGAGAAGAGAAGAGAAGAGAAGAGAAGGAGAGGAGAGGAGAGGAGAGGAGAGGAGAAAAGAAAAGAAAAGAAAAGAAAAGAAAAGAAAAGAAAAGAAGAGAAGAGAAGAGAAAAGAAGAGAAGAAAAGAAGAGAAGAGAAAAGAAAAGAAGAGAACAGAAGAGAAGAGAAGAGAAAAGAATAGAAGAGAAGAGGAGAGAGGAAAGGAGAGGAACGGAAAGGAAAGGAGAAGATAAGATAGGAGAGGAGAGAAGAGAAGAGAGGTGAGGAGGAGAGAGGAGAGGGGAGAGGGGAAAGGAGAAGAGAAGAGAAGAGAAGAGCGGAGAGAACAGAGGAGAGAAGAGGAGAGATGAGGCTGTAGAAGAATGAAGGAGTCATCTTTCTAAAGAGTACTGTGTGTGTGTGTGTGTGTGTGTGTGTGTGTGTGTGTGTGTGTGTGTGTGTGTGTGTGTGTGTGTGTGTGTGTGTGTGTGTGTGTGT
>NW_026944638.1:0-13075 GCF_034702125.1 Engraulis encrasicolus
TGTAATCATGATTGAAAAAGTTACCAACATATACAGGTGTATGGCATAGTATAGAGGCAAAGTAATTCACTACCACTTGGTCATTCCATTTTTTGGGAACAGGCACATTTATAAAACTGCGTCGAAACGGGGTTTAAGCAGCCATCTTACAGGGTTCGCCAGATGAAAAGGGTGATTTTTTGGCCAATTGTTACCCGCCGAGAGCGACTTTCTAAGCAGGCCCATTTGGGCGGGAAAGCGCCCCCACACTGGCAACAATGGCCATCGACTGTATTTTTTCAGCTGCAGTAGCCAGTACACCGTACACCGCAGCACGGGTGGAGTTTCTCAGTAGCTAGATATGGCCTGCAGTGCATCTGGGTCGAGTCCCAAGCCCCACTGGTGGTGCGTTGCAAGCCTCAGCATGTTATAGCCACCTCTCTCCTCTCTCCCCCCCAGACACAGCCAGTTCGGGCAAGGTCAGCCGGTCCTCTGGGGAGGGAGGGAAAACACCCACTAGGGCCGCTGACAGCTTTTGCTGGGCCCAGGACAATGTTGTTGTTAGGTTCAAACCCTTAACATTTGTAAATATGAAACACCTGAAATGAAAGACACAGAGAATCCTTAATTAAGTTTCAAACCGGCTTGGAGAGCGGATGGGGAGAACCGTCAGCTACCATTTTCCCCACTCGTTCTAAACGATGTAATAGCCATAAGTCATATTTATTGGAGGATTTTCCCTGATAACAATTATCTCTATCCGCTAAAGGGAAAAGGGGGCGTACCCGGATAGAGATTAATTCATTCACACACACATACACACACACAGACACACGAACACACTAGCCAGGCTGCGCCCTCCTAGTGACGCAACACCTTCGGCGGCGCTGCAGATCGAATCTCGATTGCAAGTCTATGATAATCAGGCAACGAACACACAGGTCCTTGGCCTGCCTTGTGGTGTTGCAACTCTGTTGTGTTTGGGCTTTCCATTGTTCTGGTACAGATAAAGTCCTCGCACAGTCCAGTAATCTTCTGCAGCCTTGAACAGGAATTCTTGAATGTGAAAGGGCACATTTGTGCCACGGCAACATGTTTGCTTTCATATAGAATAAAATACAGTTCCAACATTTCCCCCTGTTTATTCTATATAGAGACAAACATTAACATCATCCAGTGATGACTTCAAATGATTTTTTCTTCTAATAGGTACACTTGAGAGGCCCCGAGCATAATCCCCGGGGTCAGGAACAGATCAGGGACCTGGATGGAATCGTCAGATTGGTTTGGAGGTCAGGGTTTCCACCAACAACATCATCATAGTGTCAGCGACATCACTTCCTGTATAGTTAGAAGAGCATATAGGTTTGACATTTTTTCTTCCATTTGTGCAATGGCAGTGGTACTAAAAATCTGGTGCACAACACTCTAATACAAATAATACAACAACATCCACATACCGTGAGGATCGCCGCAAATATGCAATTAGCCATGATTATGGACGCTGCCACCTGTCTGTATTTGACACAAACATTTCAGAGAAACCATCCCACACTGAAGTGTCGACCCTGGAGATGGTCTTTCATTTTCTTTTTGGTTGAGGGCTCCCAGTCCCTCTATCGCCCTGGGAACAGCTTTCGTCAGATGCCGTATTGTTCGGTATGAAGGAACAACATTGATAACCAAAAATAGCGCACACACTCCTATCGGCCAAAAGAATATCAACCGCAATACGAGATTGGAATGCCATTAGGCAGGTTGCCTTCAGTTGTTCAACTTTTCTGTAGATGGCCCTGAAACCCGGAATTCAGTTTTGTTGCCCCAGGGGCCATGCACATTTATAGTGGATTGTTGTTCATTCTGTACATATTTTTGGGTTTATAGTAAAACACCACCAAACCATACAAATGATTTCCCAAACCCCCTGATGCAATTTGATTCCACATTTGTAGCTCATCTTATGTTGGTGTAGGGTTAGGTGAAGGGGTGAAGTTTCAGACACAAGGTTTCATTAACATGTGACACTATACACATATTTGTTTAATGCACTGATAATCTATAAATATCTCTCCTGTTTTAGAAACATGTGCCCTCCACATGACATCAATAAAGACTTAAAGTAATTTTTTTCCCCGAAACAGACTTTGAGACACAGTAAATGATGAGAAGTAAAACATCTTCCAAAAACTCCCCAACGTTATAGGGTTTGCATGAGTGATTCTTACGTTCCCCTACGGTTTTTGGGCAAAAGCAAAAAAGTCAATTATCCGATTTTTTCCCCAACTAAATTTGGACCTAGATGTTTTTACATAGTGGCCCAAACAAAACAAAATGCCCAAGCTTTAATCTTAATAGTTAGTGGAAATTTAGGCAAATCAAATCCACGGACTTAAAAGTGTAAGCCGAATCAGAGAACCACTTCGCATAGCTTACATCAAGGCAGGCTTTTTCAAACATTTGCTTAAAGAAATACACAGAACCCATTAGTTTAGAAGGAGGTGCCAGATTAGGAGAGCATTATAATAGAGAGGGAAACAAAACATGTTTTGTTTAAGTTTTAGACAAAACAAAACCCAAAAAGCCGCCAACCATTCTCTTCATTTAATCTTAAATCAAAATAAAAATTAGAATTAGCTCTACATTCCCCGGGGGAACAACAAAATTTATCAAGAGCAAAAAATTATGAAAAGAAGAAAATTACCCCTGGTCAGTATCTGACTATTGTGGCTCACGGTTTACATTAGAGTTTCCATTAAGGAATAGGCGATAAACGCAAAACCCTGACAAAATTGTGTGTTGACAACATAGTTCATCCATATAGAGTTTAGAAGAAAAATTTAAGAACAATTAAGCATGCCTGTACAAAATGACTATACCCATAGTATTGGGCGGTCTTTTAACTGATCGTTAGGCCTGCATTTAAAATCACTTTGTAAACAGGAACTGTTTTTAAAATATATGGCATGCAGTCCTCACTGTCCCTTTTGGGTCAGAGGTCATGGTGAGTATAGGGGCCTAGCCCAAACCTCCTGCCAATAATGTCAGTACATCAAAAAATGTAGTTTGTAAGAAATAAAAAATTTGAGTATGAGTTTTAATATTTGAGATCCAACTACTGATTTCGAATCCCAATAATGGGAAATTATGTATTGAGAATCCAATAATAATCCAAAATCATCCAATTGTATTGTCACACCCAGACATACAGATCACCTAGATGAACCCTTTTTAACAAACGTAAGAGAAAAAAAAGAACAGAAAACACCAACTGCCATTGTAAACTAACGCAAACTTTAAAAGAAAAATGAAAACAAACAACCAGACAGACCCCTTATTATCGGGTATAGAGGTCAGAACCCTTTGTCTAACTTTTAGGTCACCTTGCATGGTTGAAAGAAAGAAAAAAAAATAACAGTTGGGTCATTTTATCAAGTGTTAGAACTTACAAAATTATACCCCAAATTTGAAAAAAAAACAAACTCTGGGAACTCTTGGGTTGAAACTTATCAAATTAAAAAACAAAAATTCACTTAACTAGCGAGCATTTGTATTGTCTAGGTCACCTTCCATTCATATCCAGTTGTGTTCAGCTCGTTTCCATAACACTGGGGCCGTTTTCCTCAAAGAACAAAATATTATATATATATAAAATATAAGGGAAAAAAACTTTCCTTCATGTTACCACTCAAGCCAGAATTCCCAATTTTGAAATTCATATCAGAGCCAAAAAATGGTTACTTCGCTGTATCGGTTACTAAAAACATTGTAAACAGGAACTAAAACCTTATTGGGCAATCAGTTTTCACTTTGATTGCAAGTTGACGACTGAAATGAAAAACACGAGAGGACAACTGGTCTCTTTTGTTTTAAAATTTCATAACAAATGAAAATATAAGGAACCCCAACGTCATCAAATTTCAAACTTTTAAAAGCAAATAGGAAGAACATTGACAGGTCTCATCACACACTATTGTGAAGCAATGTTCTAAAATTACAGTATTTAAACTAATGACCAATGATAGATATTTTAACATTAACTTTAATGCTTTGGTAGTGTGAATCTAGGTGGTGTTCAGGTTTTTTTTTTACTTTCTATTTGTCTTTTCAGTGACAAAACAGGTGGTTTAGGCCCCATACACGTTGGAGGTTTCAACATTTAAAGGGTGTTTTTTCTGTCTCTGCCACAGAATTTTGCATGTTGATAGTTTGGGCCTGCTGTGTCTGATAAGGGTTGCCTGCAGAATGGACCTTGGGCTACTTAGAGAGAGCCTCTGAGAGCCTTTTAATATCTATCCGAGCGAATGTAAACAATCTACACATAGGACAACCTGTTATATCTTTGGATGGGGTGATTGTCCCCCCCCCACACCCCCCCGCCCCCCCCCCCCCCCCCTTCCCCACCCCCCCCCCCCCCCCCCCCCCCCCCACCCCCACCCCCCCCCCTTGTCAAGCGCCCCTCTGGTGTATTTCGTGTCTAGTTTTTTTTGGTTTCATCAGAGGTCAACATTGTCTTAAAAATTTAAAGTTCCAGGATCATATAATTGCATTGGACATGTTTTTGAGTACTACTACCTTTACAAATTTTAGGGGTTTTTTTTTTTAAACCTAAAACCCCCATGATCCATTGATCAATAACTCATCAAAATAGAACCATCATAAGGCGCAAGAAATTTCGATGTGAAATAAAACAAAAAAAGATAGTTCATAGTTAAACGTCAAATAAAAACAAAATGACAACCTAAAATTTCTAGAAACGTTCAGCACATGTGACCTAACTCTCAGACCAGGTCCAAATTGGGTTTACTCACAGCACCTTTGGGCCATCAAATAACGCCTGCGTTATTTCAAAGATCTTCAAACCCCTTATTGTTCTTTTAAAAAATAAAATAAAATAAGAACAAGGAGAAAAGCTTCATCTATCTTTTAGAAGAAACAAAGACATTTTGGTACTGTAAATTCATTGAAAAGCAAAACTGCTTTTGCAACTACACTACACTACCATGACAGTGCACGGGGCCTTTAGTAATACATTATGACTTGGTCAATTGCCCATTCTGGCGTAACAGCTAATTTATAATGCCGTGTCTTAAAAGGCTTAAAAACATTAACATGTTAACTTTCTTCAATGAAAAAAATAGTAAAGAAAAAACATAACTCCAACCAACCCGTTTTCTCCTTTAATTTTTTTTCAAAAATTAAATGGGTAAGAATGTGTGGAAAAATCAAAAATCATGATCAAAATCCTACACCTCAAAGTTGCGAATTGGTTACGAATAAAATAAAAGGGCTTATTGCTTCGTTTTTTAAAAAATTTTGTTTAAACATGTGCACTCCCAGAGCTTCCAGCTAACTCTGAACACAAGTAGAGTACTTTCACTAAACACTCAAAAAAAAAATTCTTCCACTCTCAGACATATTTAGGCACTCAATCCACAGATACACACGTTACATCCCAACAGGAACATATACAATCTTTCTCACACACACAGTGGGGTGTTCCCACTAGGACAATTCATTTACAACAAATAGGGCCCCCACGACCGACAGACAAACAGATATCCATATTACTTGCCTTGTATGAGCACAGTGTTATACAAATACAATTTATTATTATTACCTATTATTGATTATTATTATTTTATTATTATTACTATTATATGGTAGGCTATCTGAGACATTAACTGCTCAGTGAGTAATCCCAAAAGGGCTGTTCATTTGCTTTTTCTCACTAGTTTTTGCTCTTTTTTGCTATTTCCTGCATTGCAGTGCGGCTGAGCACCAGATGTCACAGAGGTTGAAACGTACGGGGGGTCCCTTGATCCAGAAGGGTAATTTCAGGTCTAATTTTTTTTCTTGGTAAACCAAACTCCCTCTAAGTTTTAGAACGACGTCTACCTCTATTCCACATCCCCGTCCGTTTCCTCCATTATCATCCAAACCAGTCTACTGCACTCTAGGATTTTTTATAGTGCACGATTTTTCCAGTCCTTGCATTGCATTTCAGCAAGGAACTTTTCATTTTCTTTTGCTGTTACGCCCCCCTATTTTGTCTCTATGAATTTTGTCCAACGTCACAACACCTACAGTGCCCTCGATTGTTTGGTTAGATACACTTTTCAACAAGATATGCGAACGATCAACGATCGTTTGTGGTAAGATTCACTTTCCAACCTCACAGGTGGAATTCTTCTTGCATACAAGGCTTCCACAAAAGACTCGCTATTGAAACCTTGTTGTATTGGTATTGAAACGTATTACCGGAGTGGTAAATACGTTTCCTTTCACGCACACTTTCTCTCAACGCAGAGAACACAGAATTATAAACTAAGTTTCTCGTAACTAGGGGGTGTCCTGCCCTCCCTTTACGTTTACCTGATAGAGTCTAGAATTGGTCAGGGTTTTGTCTTTCTCTTATTTTTACCGTCTCTTTCATTGCAATCCTTTTTAAAAAATAAAAATAAAAATTGTAGGCCTACTCACGATTCTCTGGTCTTTTCAAGATTCCGTCAACCGTCGGTTCCCAGCCTGCGAGGGGAGTAGACCAAGTCCCCGGGAAACGGGTCTTAGTGCTGTGGCCACAGACTTTCCTGGGTTCCCTCCTCGCGTGCTGGAATGTCGGGTATCTTGGGATCCGGGTTTCTGAAGGGACCAATGTAAAATGTTAGGTTCAAACCCTTAAACATTTGTAAATATGAAACACATGAAATGAAGACACAGGAATCCTTAATTAAGTTTCCAAACCGGCTTGGGATAGCGGATGGGGAGATACCGTCAGCTTACCATTTTCCCCACTCGTTCTAAACGATTGTAATAGGCCCATTAAGTCATATTTATTGGAGGATGTTTCCCCTGATAACAAATTATCTCTATCCGCTAAAGGGAAAAGGGGGGCGTACCCGGATAGAGATTAAATTTCATTCACACACACATACACACACCAACAGACACCACGAAACACCACTAGCAGGGCTGCGCCCTCCTAGTTGACTCAACACCACTTCGGCGGCGCTGCAGATCGAATCTCGATTGCAAGTCTATGATAATCAGCAACGAAACACCCAGTCCTTGGCCTGCCATGTGTGGAGATTGCAAACGCTGTTGTGTTTGGGCTTTCCATTGTTCTGGTACAGATACAGTCCTCGCACAGCCCAGTAATCTTCTGCAGCCTTGAACAGGAATTCTGAATGTGAAAGGGGCACATTTGTGCCACGGCAAAAATGTTTGCTTTCATATAGAATAAAATACAGTTCCAAAACAGTCGTTCATAAAGGGCCCCCAATACCCAATACAGACAAGACATAGGGTAATGGGGGACCCAGTTTGGGGCCCGGGACAAACATTACCCCTTTGTCCCTCCCTGTCGTCTGGCCTGCACCCACCCACTCATCCAACTCCGTCACCTCATTTCATCCACCTCCCTCACTCATTCACTCCCTCACTCAATTCCACTTCACTCCCTCTCTCACTCATTCACTCCCCTCTCTTCACTCAACTCTCGTGCAAGGTTATGTCTTTAAGACCTCGCAATAGATTAGAGCAGAGGCCAGCATCGCAGTCAGTCGCAGCCAACCAACCTACCACCATAACACCCACCACCACCTCCCACCACCCACCACACCATCACCACCACCCCCTCCACCCACCACCACCAACCTCCACCATTACCACACCCGCTCTCTCTTCCCTTCCCTCACTCACTCACTCTCTCTCAAGGTACCGTCTTTAGGACCTCACAGCAGAGCAGAGCAAGCATCGCCAGTCGCACCACACCACCACCCACCCACCACCCCCCCTTTCCAACACCATTACACACCGCACGTCGTTCACCTCCTCACTCACTATACTCAACTCACTCTCTCTCAGGGTACGTCTTTAGGATCCTCACAGTAGAAGCAAAAGGGCACACTTCGCCACCCGCACCACCACCCATATCCACCACCACCACCACCACCACCACCCCCTCCACCACCATTAACACACCCAATCAGTGGCCAATCAGCCCGTGTGGCAGTCCAGCTGGGCATGCAGGGAACTCATCGGAGCATGTGAGTGGGGGAACATCAAGCAGAAGCAGGGTGACGACACCTCGGAAATAATTAAACATCCCATCCTCCTAACATCCCATCCTCCTTTCCTTCCTCCTTAGTGCCCATTATTGTAGTGCACTTGCCATCAGACACAAAGAGGACCTTGCTGTCATTAAAGGAGCCTTTTTTTGTGCCTTGAGAGGAGAAACGGGATGAGAGCACGGAAGGCAGGGGCCAAAAAAAGAAAGAAAGGAGTTGAGAGAGGGAGAAAAATGGAGGGGCAGAGATGAGCAAGAAAGAAAAGGAGGAGGGAGATGTAGATGTTGTGCATGAGAGTGAATGGTGAGATGAGAAGAAGAATAAAGCAGATGGGAAAAGGGAAGGAGGGATGGGCACACAGAGAAGAGAGAGAATAGGTAGAGAAAAAAGGATGAAGCGAGGAGTAGAAAGGCAAGAATGTATCTGTGAGATGAGGAGAGAGAGGAGGGAGAGAGGAAGATATTGTGAGTGAGTGAGAAAAGAGAGGAGGGCATAAGAGAGGGAGAGAGAGAGAGCAGTACCAAGCCTCAGCAGTTTACTAAACAAAGCTGAGCGCAGCAGGAAAGGTTCCAGCAGGAGGAAAGGTCAGAGCTCTCGTTCATTAATTAGAAACGTGACCTCAGCGCGCCACCTCTTTGGTGAGACGAAGCGCTTCAAATGAACCATAATTCATCATGCCTCCCTCCCTCCCGCCAGGCACCGCCAGGCCCACACGACAGGGGGGGGGACAAAGGGGTATGGTGTCCCAGGCCCAAGGAGATAGAGGTCCCCATAAATTGGGGTCCACTTTACATTGTATGTATTGGGTCACCTTTCAGGTGGACTTTGTCACCGGGCCACAGAAAAAGCTGTCAGCGTCCTGGGCACCAGTCACACCAGCCCAGCGCAGGCTGACTCGCATCTGCTGATACCCGCACACGGCCGTCTTTGCAGGTGGCCATCTCGTAGGCAGGACCAAGGCAAACCCGAAAAGGACTTGCTTGCTTGTTGCCGCCGCCGCTGCTGCCATCCTCCATTACACTGTGTGGGAGGCATGCGTGGGCAAAATCCGTCTATTTTTGTCAGAATTCTCATTGTGTTGGTTGCATAACACTTGTAAACTGCAGACTCTCTACTGCCGCTGAAAAATGGGCTGTCAATATTTTTATTCTCCTTTTCTAGTGCTGAGAATCTCTCGCTTGCTATTGTTGCCAGTGGAAAAAAAAAAGATTCAAGCGGTTGAGCTTGACTACATATTAATGGTTGCCGTGTGTGCAGGAGTTACTTGTTTATTGTTACTTGTCATATTTATGTGCAGATTTACTTTTCCATGCTTGGTGTCTTCCAACATTTGGCGTGATGTGTCTTATTCACTTTTACAGATGTTTTCGTGATATAGACATGACAGATGCCTATACGCTCCCGCGGCTTACCTATCTAGCAGTACTCTGATAATTGACTTGAAGCATATGGCATGCAGATATAAGAAAACAATATTGGGAATACCATATATTTTCTTCTTTATTGCATATCCATTCTACAACACTTGTTACCGGAGCTCCATAGTGAGGGTGGTTGAACATAATATAGCCATTTACTTGTTCCTGCTACTTGGCACCAAACAAACCAAACATTGTAGCAACCCCGAGTTTAAGGAGTGTTTGAAGCTACAGGATAATAGGCCTCTAGATTTGTTTCTTTAATACCCTGCCATAAGAGAACTTACTAGCTTCTTTGAGCCGCATGAATTTGAGTCGCCAAGGCAGAGAAAGAAAAAGAGTGAGAAAGAGGGAGACAGAGGGAGGAGGGACAAGAAATAGAGAGCGCAGAAAGAAAGGGTGCAGCCTTGGGGTAGAAAAGAGCAGACGGAGCGCCAGAGCTAGAGTGGGAGATAGAAAGAGAAATTGGTATGACATGGTTTTGGATCGTCATCGCTGTTCGTCAGGCAGCATGCTGGATGACTTTATTCCAAACATGTCCGCTGTGGCTGAGGGCCCTGGTTTGGGGTGAGCTGGAGCGAAGGTGGGCGCGAGCGGAGTGGCATGGAATAGTTCTGATTTTGGTCGACTCTAATAATTACCCCTTTGAAAGAGAAGGCCAGTGCATGCAGGCGAATATCCTCTTAATTGGGACACCTATATTTCCCCATAACCCAATTCCAAGTACTATTTAGAAAGATTATTATTGGCTTAAGTATTGGGGTACTATTTGGAGAAAAATACCTAAACCACAGCCACTTTTGGCATTGCCATTTCCCAAGGAAACTGGCGCAAAAGACGTGACTTGTAATTTTGATTGAACCACAAACCCCTATCTGAGGACCTTTCAGGGGGGGGGGGGGGGGGGGGGGGGGGGGGGGGGGGGAGTGTGGTAGGTTGTTTATGGGAGCCAGAGTACTGTAGTTGTGCTTTATTATTCCGGATGGCTGAACTCTGGACAAGATGATTTACCTCCTGATTCTGTCTGAGGAGGACATTTACTTTCCAAAGTTATGTTTTTACTCGGTGAATAAAGTTATAAAGTGGATTGTCGGAAAAATGGTTGTTTGACTTGCAAAGTGTAAATTATTCAGATGGAATAAGCGCTGTCACGCTATGGGATATGATGGCAGGCTCTTTACACTGCCATCACATGGTGGACTTTGTGTTTGGTTCAGAAAGCAGAGGAGCCCTAAGAGTGTTTTCAGTTACTTTGGGTATTATGGTCCTCTGAAGACAGGTTGCAAACAGGGGATGCTGACAGGAGGGGCGGACACAGGGTGTGTATTGTCCGACGGGCCCATTAGACGAGAGGGGGGCCCCAGAATTGGAAGCCTCATTACATTTGTATGTATTGGGTTTGGGGCCCTTTCAGATGTCTTTGTCCTGGCCCTGGGCTTTTGTCAGCGGCCCTCGTTGCAACCCTTCTGATTTGCTGTCTTTTCCACTTCACATGACTTCTGAAAAGGTTGCAAAAATGTGTCTATTTCTCTGGCAAAATGATGAAAAGTGAAACCAGATTTCTTTTGGAGACAGGCAGGATAAACAAACAGGACTATTACAACTCTGTGTTTGACCCTTTGTTTACAGAGACTGAACAAAAATCCTTCAGAATTTTTTTTTTTTTTTGCTCTCCCATCAACCCTTCTGTTACTGTGACAAGGTGTTTTAGTAGGCATCACAACTGGTCGTTCCGTAAGTCACATTTCATAGGAGTTAAGACGCACACTAAATTATCCTGTCGCTCAAAGCCACGTTTCATTCCGAACCCAATTCAGCCCCGCAGCTGATAAACGAATGATTATATAGCGTTAAGGCTATAAGCTCTATGGAATTCCATTCCACGTCTCTCTATGGTACCCGCCAGTGTTTTGGAAGTAACCCATGCGCCGTCTAATTCCCGCACGTGTCCCGTTTCTCCGAGCAGTTACCTCTCTTATCACTGTAAAGCCGGCAAGCTTTAGCATGACGTCTCTGCCCCTGACAGACGACATCCTCCGTCACGCCAGACAAGCCCTTCGTCTGCCCGGCTGGTGTCGGTGCCAGAGGGTACACCTGTGGCAGGCGTGAGGAGAAGAGCAGAGCGGAGCGGAGCGGAGCTGAGGAAAGGAGAAGGATGATCCAGACACTGGTACCTGGGCCGCCCTGGTGCCTCTCTCTCCTTCTCATGCAACACATCAAGAGGTGCCGACAAAAGGGGACAGTTGCCCTGGGCCCAAGGAAAGAGGGGGCCTAGAATTGGGTCCTCATTACATTGTATATATTGGGCTGGGGGGCCCTTTCAGGCGACTTAGTTCTGAGCCCAGCCAAACCTGTCAGCATCCCTGAACACACCACACGGTGATGTGTCAGGGCTGGCTGGACGAGTGGAGCTGATGTGATGTGCATGCCGTGCCATCCATCGCGTGTGCTGTGCTCTGCTGCCGAAGCCGGATCCTACTCCTGAGGTGCAGTCTGGGTATCTGTCTCTGCTCCACTAGATAATGTCATGTTAATGTCACCGCCGTTTTAATCTGGTGTCAGGAAACAAAAGTGAGGGCGGAGGGAATCTAATGTAGTGGAAACTTTAGAAGCTCAGTTTCGGAGGCTTTACAGTACCTGTTTTTTTTTTCTTCCTCCCCCAGTTTCAGTATTGTGCAGACGAGAGCGGAAACTTGTGTGATTGTGTTCTGGCATGGGTGTCTTCTGTGTCAGGACAATGGAGCTTTTGTCTGAACAACCATATTGTGGTGTTGAGTAGTGTTGCACCGATACCATTTTTTGGCCCCGATACCGATATCCGATACCCGGCTGTGCAGTATCGGCTGATACCGATACCGATACCACTCTATTTAAAATGTATATAGGGCTGTAGTGCATACTACTTGGATGTAAAATCATTGCATAGCTTTGTCAGGCTGCTGCCTACCTTTGTGAATCAGGAAAAAGACTAATACAAAGTGAATCCAGCAAAACTTTTTATACTTTTTAAATACCTCTATGAAATTCAAGGCTGTTTAAGTGTCATACAAGCATCTGTAAATGGTATCGGTGCCCTATTTGTTGGTACTCGCGATACCGATACCAGCATTTTAGTGCCGATCCACCGATCCACCGATATTGGTATCGGTATCGGTGCAACACTAGTGTTGAGTAGTCACATTGAATCAAAAGTTTCAAAAACAAAATGGAATTCCAATTACCGGTATGCTCTCCGCTTGCAATTAAATCGAGATGACATCAAATTTACTGTTACCGTAGTACTCATATTTCCTCCTTCTACTGCTGTTTCACTGTATACATATTTCTTTGAATCAGACCGAGAGGGAGAGAGAGAGAGAGTATGTGGCAGGCAGGCAGGGAGAGAGAGAGAGACAAACAGAGAGAGAGAGAGAGAGCAAGAGAGAGAGAGAGAGAGTGCAAGAGAGAGAGAGAAGGAGAGAGAGAGAGAGAGAGAGAGAGAGAGAGAGAGAGAGAGAGAGAGAGAGAGGGTAGGAGAGAGAGCAGAGAGAGAAAAGAGAGAAGATGAGAAAAAAAGTTGGGGAAGGAAGGAGGGGAAGAGAAGTGCCAAAGGGAGAAAGGAAAAAATAAAAG
>NW_026944639.1:7500-13036 GCF_034702125.1 Engraulis encrasicolus
TTTTTAACATAAAAAATAACTCAGAATGATATATATATGAATTCTGGAAAGCGCCTATTTTCCAAGTTATGATTTACAAACGCGGCTATTTTGGCGAATTTTACTGGGCGCAGCACCCTGGAGACCACTGATGATGAAGTCGAAAATGACGTCAGCGACAGAAGTCTTCCTCCTCACTCACTTGCCGACGCCCGTGGTATTGATGGGACAGGAGGTGGAGCTGTGCTCTGAACATGTCAATTTGGATAATTTCGGTACTTCCACATTAAAACAATTACTTGGCTGTTCAGTTAAATATCATACAAATGTGTGCTACTGTCATCCGGAGTGTAGTATTCAGGAGGGGGTCTCACATTTAGGCTGGTTTACCAGGCTAATCATGTTGGTTTGCACATCGGATCCGTTGCCGGGGACAGGGCTACCTCTTCAAAGACCCGTCAATCATGTGTTGTGAAACAAACGACGTGAAGGTACGTAACACGCAATGTATTTTAAATTCAAGATAATCATAAATGCAATCATAAAGCCGGCGTGATAAGTCGCCTTACAACGACGAGAGGCAAAGTGTAGCACTAGTTAGCATAATATGAGGAAATGCTATATTCTAGTCGGTGGACATCAACAAATGGTTGCTTTCATGAATGTTTTTTCTAAGCATTTTGCATCTGTTTTGTGATTACTGTGGCATTGGTGTGTTATACAGAACTGGATTTATGTTAAAACATCAAAGAAGTAACTTACAACCTGCCTTGTAGTAGTAACTAGACTCGTGGAAACACTACACTACACTTTGCCATTCGTTGTTAGGAGGACGGTAATCACGCTAGTCTGGAGTGTGTTGGTTATATCCTGCGACATGACTAGAAATGGTCTCTTTCTGCCCTTTACAGCGTATAAAACACGTGTGTGTGTGTGTGTGTTTGTGTGTGTGTGTGTGTGTGTGTGTGTGTGTGTGTGTTTGTGTGTGTGTGTTCCCCCTCGTCAATAAATGAACGCCAACAAGCATAGTCGCATAATCATCTGGTCAAAAAAGTCCTGCACTTGACTTCATTAACTTTCTGCTATCATTGCACCATAACATGGTCCTGAGGTTTTGGGAAAAAGGATTTTGTAGGCTAATATGTTGGATTGCTTTTGTTACACCTGTGCTTCAGTTGTGTGTTTCAATTTTATGTTGGACAGGCCTACTTTAGAATTACAAGGACTACAGAAGAAATGGGATCCCAAATTGAAACTGGAAGCAGATCATGGGTCACACCCAATGATACAGTAAGTAATGTAGACCTCCTTGGTCACACCATGCAACCAAACAATTTCTGCAGTGGGTCTAAGTCTTTGTCTGTCCACCAAGAATATGTCATTCTTCCTATCTAATAGTCGACACCGACTGACATACAGTATTAATACCTAATTTATCTCCCTCTCTCTCACTCACAATTTGCCCTTTGTCTGGCTAGCATTTACATATACTTGTTACTGTATGTATCTCTCCTACCCCCAATATCACTCTGTAGGCCTATGTGTCCTCACGTCAATTTCTTTATGTAGGCCTAGTAACCCACCTAAACTACCGTCCATCAATATACACTCTTATCTAACCCATTATGTATCTTTTGTGTTTCCTTGTGTCAATATGCAGCCGCTGAGCGAAAAAGAGATGCAATACTTCACACCCTGAAGATGTACTTGGGGGGGAATTGCCAGAAGATTTTTTTGTGTGGGTAAGAACCTTTTTCTATTCTGGTTGCAGGTCCTTCACCCATTGATGCCTAAAGAACATGCAAAAAATTCCAGCTGAATGCCTAAGCCGATTTTGAGAAAAGTTTCCCTCTGCATATGAAAACAAAAATATCTTAGCCTCTGAAGCACATTAAAACATGACAGCAATTGCATTTAAACACAAAGACCCCCATCTTGCATTAGAATGTGTTCATTCAGCTCTAACATACCAACATTTTTAATGAAAAATAACTCATGAGCCTGAACGTTGCGTCACGCGGCACTTGGGACAATGTTGCGCTTGTAATTTACCTGCTGATGTGAACACCACCTCATACAGTTTTGTATGTGACACGCTGATGTCTACCCCACTACTGCATGATAATCTGTATCCTGCATTGCATTTCAATGTTACATCGTGCCAAAGAATTATTTGATTTTGGAGCCCACCCATGCAATTTCCCTTGCCATGTCTTTTTCTCACATTGCTGCAAAACATTCAAACTCTATCATTTACCAAGTAGAGTGTTAATGTGTGTGGATTGCCCTTTATTTCAAATTGTATTTTTGATCTAATTGTTCTATTTGCTCCACAGGGCGAAGATGAAGCATGGCAGGATTGGGTTTATATATACACTGCAGGCCCTGGGGGGGGGGGGGGGGGGAGGGGGCTGGGTTGGTTGTATTCTTCATGCAAGAGATGTATCTAAAGCTGTGAGACACTTGTTATTAGAATGTAATATTACTGATATTTGTGGTGTTAACTAAATAGATTGATACATTGACCAAAAATGTTCTCCGTTTGCTTTTGTACAGTCTGAATGAATGTGTATAAATGGAGAATATGTTGTAGCATATGGATAAGCAGGGGTTAGACAATGAAACTGAAATACTTGGTTTCAGATAGGCTTGGATATAGCTCCTGACAGTCAGTTTTTCTCTTTTGTACACTGATGCCACCCATAATCTTTTGTGCATTGCAATATTGTGAGCGTAATTGTGCATTTACCCTGCAAATATAACCTTCACACTCTGCTCTTGCAAAGTACAATTAATGAAGATTGGCCAGACTGACCCAATTTAGCCATGAAACCCTCCACAATAAAATGACCGGCGTTTCAGTTTCATTGTCCAACCCCTGTAAATGTTGTGCTATACGTGGGTTTCCCGTTTGCAAACAATCCCTGGCTTCGCGCCACTGGCTGCGCACTCTACAACCTCCGATTGTTGGAAAGTGCTGTCACTCAAAAAACATGCTCAAGTGGTTGGCTGCTTAGCAGCCTGCCCCTCCTCACAGTGGCAATGTTTGTAAACGGGACACCTGTATAGAACACAGATGTAAACATTACAAATATTATTGACTGAGATTGCTAATTAAAAATAAAAAACATAGATGCCCAAAAAAACTTTTATTACAGCATACACATTATATTTCCAGAACTTAATTACATGAAGGTCAGTGGTGGTACTTAACCAGATGGACAGGCTGCTTGTAAATCATTCAGCCACATACAGCACAGACATAGGCCTACTGCTTGTAAGTCATATAGGCCACATTCAGCATGTCCTCATTGAGACACAGTGGAGAAGTCATGGCTGGTGATACAGGTAATGCCATCAAGGGTTTGCTGTGCTACATCCTGCTCCCTCGCAAATAACCCCTCCTCTGTAGGTATGGTGGTTACACACAGCTCACATCTGACACCTGCACAAATAGAAATTTGGTTGTAATTTACCTTCCATGAACAGTTTTCATCACAAACAGTTACAAAATAAAGATCTTTCAATAAAGTTGTGGTGTATTCACTTTGATAGGCAGGTTTTCGATGGTGTTGGATAGTGTGTTTACAGATCACACTACAAAAAAGCCTACTTAATAGGACATGGGCATCATCAGTCTTCCTCCTCGCCTGCTGGTTTGATGTGCTTGTCTGTTGATGTGACAGATTTTACAGCAGAAGTTGTAAGCTTAGTATTTTGTCTTTGCATTGTAGTCTCTTATTGCCAAGTTTGAAAGGACTTGGTGTTTCTCAAAGCAATTGTGCCTGCACGCTGGGTTGTTAGTTTGACTAGACATTACTGTAACAATGAGCAACAGTAGCCTAATGCATTGCTCAGTTAAGTTGGAGGAGGATTGACGATGACCGCCTTTATTGGGTCATGACAATTGCTAGTACAAACTACAAAAACACAGAGGGAAAGCTATAGGCAGGAGGCAAGTAGCCTATGCTGTAGGACCTGCATCGTAATTATTTGCTTAGACTGAAGTAGGCTATCAAATATTATGCTTCATTCAAGGATAAAACTAAGAAGTCTCGCAGTAGAAGACGTGCCTGTCAATATCCTAAATGAATCATGGATCGTGCTACCGGTAGAGCTAGTTGTAAGTTTGTATGTCGTTTTGTATGCTGATGCTACCCAATACCCATTATTGTATTCAGTTTAGCATGTGGCTTACATGGTATAAGCAGCGTTTGCACGTGCAAGACAACAGTACACAGTATAGATGTAGATAGTATTAAAACAGATAGTAGCCTATTAGAATACTGATTGTCATATTTTCAACAAACGGGTTGACCTACCAATCTTTGCGCACGGACGTCCGTGATCGTGTAGTAATAGGTGAATACGAGTTCTATGCTGTCGATCAACATTGACGGAAGCACGTGAGCGAGAACTTGTTGTCACGATGTGGGTGTTATTAAATACAGCGCATTTGCAGTCGGCCACAAATATGAACGAGACGATGAGCTCGCACCGGTTTGCTCTACTAACACACCACGTGTGAGGAGTGGGGGGACAGGCAGTGAGGAGGAGCTGAAGTGGGGACCTGCGCAAACTTGTGTAGAGGTGTGAGACAAGACCCATACACACACGTGAGTGAGTTGTTGACCAACCAGTTCATGGGCGCGTGACCTCGGAGGCAGTCCGCCGACGAGCGTTGAAGGGGATAAGCAACTGCAGAGGTTGCAAGATCTGATGACAGCCCGCATTCATCCCGACGATTAGTTGTTTACCCACCATGTGACATGTTCACCCTCAGTCAACTTCAACGTCGACGAAACTTTCCGGAAAGTTTTGGACAGGAAATCCTAAACCGTTTATGACAGGCATTTTCATCCAGGTGCCTGCATTGCTATGTATCTTTCACCCCATGCGCATATCTGCGTTGATGTCAATGTTCGAATTGTACTTAATAGCAGCTCTGGGTAGCAGCAATTTCGTCTGGGGTAGCAGCTGAGAACAGCCAGACAGGAGCTGTTATCTTTGATCCGAGACCAGCGCCACCTTCGGTTCTGGCTGGGTTTTTGGAACTGCTCACCAGGTATGGCGGGTTGAACCCAAGCGACCCAGAGGTTCTTGCCACGTGTGTACATTTAAAAGTTGGAATATTCGCGTTAAACGACAGTTTTTTTTTTGCCGTGATTGTTGGTGACTACAAAATTGATTCCTCTTTGCTCACTATAGTCTAGTTTATTTTAAGAGATTTAATTGATTCATGTTTTCTGGTCACTTCAAGCACTTTAAAGTTGTGATTCGTGTAATGAGACAGGTAACCAGTGCAGGTCTGCCAAGACAGGAGTTGTGATGTGCTCTCTCCATTCTGCGTTTCTTGTTAGAGATTCTTGCCGTAGAATTTTTCGAATTAGATAGAATTGTTGAATGGAGTGGTGGCAATTTGTCAATTACTTGTTTGTGGCGCAGTCCGCAGAAGAAGAAAGCATTTACAGTAGTTCTAGCCTCGGCTGGTCGACACACAGGCCACATGAATTTCGCTTTTTTTCAGGCGACTCTTGTCGGGGGGCCACCCCGAGGC
>NW_026944640.1:0-12835 GCF_034702125.1 Engraulis encrasicolus
GAGGCAACAGAGAAGGAGAGAGAAAAGAGATATAGCCCATACATGGGAGAGAGTGGAAGAAGAGGGTGGTTGGCAGGAGAGGGAACCCGTGGTATCGTTTCCTCTGTGTTTCCTCTCTGGCTGGCCCGTGTATTGGCACACAGCTGTTTGAAGCTGTAAAAGGTGACGAGCTCTGAGCCGCGCTGGTGCATCAGCTGGGTGGCAGCGCGGCTTAGACGAGATGGGGGGAGGCATCAGAAGCGCACGCCGCAGCCTCGCTGTTCTTCTGAGACAAACCGTCTCTCCAAGCGGCCCTTTGATCAGGGTTTAATCATCTTCACGTGTCCCCTTTTTCTGTGCCACTGCACGGGAAAAAAGTCATCACACAGCTTTGGTCGCTGGCTTCCTGCGCTGTTCCTGCGTGCTGTCACTTTTTCCTACTCTTCGCTTTCTTTCTACTGCAAGGACCTGGGCTGCCAGAGTCATTTTTTCTGCACTATGTGTTTGTTTGTTTGTTTGTTTGTGTGTGATGATGTACTTCACATTTCACTGACCAGTTGGAATATTGCAGAACTTTTTATTTATTTCAAATCCTGTGGTGTTTTCATGGGTGGAATCAATTTAGCGTGGTGTGATGAATCTGGCCTTGAGCTTTCCTACACCATGCGCATTGGGAATTGGGGGGGGGACTCGAGAAGGGGGGGGTCGGGGAAGGCTGTGGTTGCTTTCTCCTGGCTTCAAAGCTCCCCAGGTCCTGCATTCAAAACATGCTATGCATTTATTTCACACTATTGCCCATTAGCCCAGAACCCCCCACACACACACAGACACACCTTTTTTTATTCTTTGATACATAGACCACTGTGTGATAAAGTATCGAGTAGAGGGGGTCCGCAACGAGATTTTCTCTTGCATCTGGGCTATATGGATGGGGTTTAATCATTACAAATCCTTTTTGGAGAGCTAATCTTTACTAGATTTTCACTGAAAGTGTATATCACAAGTATTGCTCATATGATTACTGGTGAGAATAAGCATGGGCCCACTTGAATGTTCCTAAGTTGGCATGTTAGGCCTATTTTGGGGAGTATTTAGCTATGGAGGGACCGCATAAGGGGCACAACAGAACTATGTCAATATGATAATGGTGTTTGTATCGCCTGTCCTCAATTGTATTTTTTGGACTCAAGGACGTGGTGTCTGTGATGGTGAGTAATAGTCGTGATGTAACGTAACGGTAAGGCCTTGACAAGTGGTGTAGGTCTGCTCGACTAGGGTGTCAGGGATGCTGCATGCACACTTTAGGTGATACTAAATAATTCCAGTAGAGTGACCGCTTCATATAACATTATCCCCTACAAAAGGACAAATCTAAATGGCACACATGAGTATTCTGATGTGATTTATAAAAGTTAGCCGGTGTGAACGGAGGCCCATCTTGCAACACTGTTTCCCCCCATCGGTATGCACCATGAGATCTCGTCAACTACAACGGTCCGGCAATGGGAGACACAGTACGATACCGCTGGGCAAAGAGACTAGTCTCTCAGCCCAACGGCACGAGACTGTATGAGGCTATCGGAGGGAGGTTTTACCAATGTTCCACGCCAACTTTGCTAGTTAGCCTCCGTTACACTGGCATTCTCATAGTGGACTCTCACATTTTTAGGCATGTCATGGCTATTGCAGAGGCTTTGGAGGCTGTACAGAGTTGAGGTTGGGAAGGGATTTGCACACATTGTTGGTCTTTATCACACACTGTCTGTAGCCCTCTGTCTTAACGCAGAGCCGGGCACAGGTCTAGCTTGCCCAATTTGTAGTTACGGGCAGCACATATAATCATTCAAAATGTATCGAAATCGCAATATGAAGGAGTGTGTGCGTTATTAAGTGATGGCCGAAGACTATTGCGACCCTCACAAACATTTCTTTGCCAGTCCAATCACTTGCTGAATGTCAACAATGCGCAAAAAGCCGTCCCATGACGAAAGGCATTTGTTTTTGTGTTTTCATGTAGTGACTGTAGGAAATTCAATAAGAGGGTCAACCAAGGTCATCTACATGGAGTCACCGTATTGTGTACGGCCCTGACCTTGAGTTCCTTTCTGTTCTCAAATGGCTTTTCAGACATGGAGATGTTAAAACAAAGAGCAAGTGGCCGCACGTAAGTCCTGGAAAGCCAGAGTGTCAGTGTCATTATAGGCGAGTAAGCCAAGGCAGGCCATACGGTGGGGGCTTGGGAGTGTACAATGAACGAGACCCGAAGTGGTGCTGCCCTGCACAGTCGCGAAGGCACTTGAGAAACGGAGAGGTTTGGTTGAGAACGAGCAGGAGGCCTGAACACAGCAGGGCATAATGTGCCGGGATGAAGCCTCTCTCTTGCTGCCTCCACTGACACTCATCGACAGCCACAGACTAATTAGATTTTTCATGGAACACACTGTGACATATTCTTCTCTAATCAAAACCACTCAACACTAGCCACTGTATATATATGAACAGCTGTGACTGGAAACATGGAGATGCACTTTACTGAAGAGCTGGTGTTTACCACTGTTCTGTTTGTCTAGCGGGAGGTTTTTCCCCCTTCTCTCTCTGTTAGTCTTATTCCATGGGGAATTGTTTAGTATGAAAAACACAACATTGCCAATAGTCAAGGGTGAAGCAAATCTTGAATAGCCTATTTGTTTTTCTGTTAACACAGTTAGTAATGTAGAAATGTACTTTTCATTTTTGTACTTCACTGATTCTTGAAAGTTTGGCAAAAACATGTTCCCCTGCAGTAAAAATATTAATTCTGTTGAAAATCCAACCTAAATTTTCACAAAACAAAAATGAACCCAGGTAATGGCCAAGGGGTCTGTTTTACACGAATAAACAATTTTGTTTGAAATATTTAAGTGTAATTTGTTATTACTTTTGCATGCTATAAACCTAATTCCACACCCTGTAAAAACGCCTGTCCCAAGGACTGGCATCATCATTTTCAATTTGACTTTTTTAAAATACCAAAAATCCACTAACAGAGAATTGAACAATATCACCATGATGTGGAAGGAACCATCATTAAAGTGATTTCTACAGATGTGCACATAGTGGATGTAAAAACAATAATTTACTATTATTTACTGATTGCTCAAAATGTGTCCAGCATATTGGTCCACCACCGTCAGATTTTTTCTAAAAGACAATAAAATTCAGGTATGCACAAGGTAATTTTCATTACCTGAAGGACACCCTTTTCAAACCCTTTAATCTCTAACTGCATACTTCACCATCACTGAAGCTCCTGTAAACAAGCGTTTTTATTATTTTTGTCCTCAATTTGTTAATTTGTTTGGGACACTGGTACTGGTCTCAACAAGCATAAAACTGTCCAACACAACCGTCGGGGGTTTTAATAGTATTGTATTACATTAATGTTAATAAATATAATTTTTTTCCAGAAACAGGTATGAAGCAACCCAAGAAACAGAGCGAAAATGAAATGGGGGGGGGGGGGGGGGGGGGGGGGGCTAAGTGTGAACAACACAATGCATAATATGTAAAAGAGTGTTTTTTTTGTCTCCACACTCCTCCGTCAGATGACATCCACTCAACCACCGTCCAGATTTTTGTTCTGGGCTCATCATCCTTGTTCCGAATATTTTACTAAATTGTGCTGGTTAATGAAACATTACTGTACTAAAGGCATGTTAGTAAATAACATTGTGATCCTAAATGATACTCCTAACCACCACTGCTTAGGTGCATTTGGGAGGTTTTTTTTGTCAGAAAACCTGACGGTGGTGACATCTGATGGGAGTTCACCAAAAAACACATGTTTTATTAACGTGTTTTTGAAATGTTTTTAAAGAATATGCATACAATAAGTATCTTAACTACTAAAATCTAAAGATGCTACTCTCTAACTAACTCTACAATCTCTTCTAACCTATCTACAACTTCTTAAAAATCTTACTTCATAAAAAAAATCTAACTATCTTAAAAACTCTATCTAATCTTCTATCTATACAACTAATCTTAATCTAAATCTATAGCTACTAAATCATCTACTCTCTACTACTACTTCTTCTTCTAACTTACTTACTCTAAAACTACTAAACAATATCTATCTAAACGTAACATCCTAATACTTCTCCTTACTTAACTAAAACCTAACTCTATCTGCTCTAACAATCTACTATCTTCTCTTCTCTAAATCTATACTACTAACAAACTAATCCTTCTAAACTATCTCCTGATAAATCTAAAAATCTTCTTCTAAAAACTTCTCTTCTATCTAAGCCTATCTAAAATCTTTATCTACTATCTCATAACTAAACTCTACTAATCTAACTCTACTATCTCCCTACTACTATCTACTACTACTCTCTATCTAATCTTCTTCTATTCTACTAGATCTAAATCTACTATCTTTCTAAAAACTACTCTCTAATCTAAACTACTACTAAGTATCCTTATTCCCCCAAAAAATCTCTCTAAAATAACAACTATCTCTTCATTCTAACTCTAAAACTCCTCTCTTACATCTTAACTAAACTCAACTAGCCAACGGGTCGGAGCTTCTCTGACATCTTCTGGCTCCAGGTTAAGCGTCTAGGCGGGGTGTAGCAGGTAACGTGAGGCGGGTGCGGGAGGTCTACGAGGCGTAGGGGGATGGTCAGGGATGGCTGGAGTGTGATATTTAGAGCGAGTATTTGGGTTGCTCTTTGAGAGGGAGGGGGCTAGAATATAGAAATGTACTGTTACGTGAGTAGTTTAAAACTGTGTTGTACTGGTGTTAAGAAGTGACATTACCCATTACTGAGAAGCCGCAATTGAACATTTGCTAGTTAAAAATAACTAACTAAAAAAATCTAACAGTTATGTTGAATTGTTAAAGTAATTCACTTTAAAACAGTAAACTATGTTTTTTTACTTCTAATTCTGTCCTGCCAGCTGTTGACAAAACAAGAAAGGCCCATTTTATTGAAAAAAAATGGGGTGGGGGTTTGTTAAACATGGGGAGCTTCGTCCAATGCATTCACTGCACAGCCAAGACCTACATCTATGATAAGTACACCTTCAATAGTTTTGGATTTGAAACAACTTAAAAAGCTGTTTTTACCACATTTTCAACAACCCAAAGTGGTTACTCCTCCTAGATAATCAAACTAATGAAGAAAAAACAACATGCTCATACTGTGGCACACACAAAAATAAAGTGTTTTATGCCAAGATGCCCAATTGACTTGAGAGGGCTATTATATTTTGCTAAATGCAGGATACTAATTAGGCCCACTTTCACCACTCTTCAAGATTACTGTCACCACCGGTCAGTTCTTAAGTCACCACCGTAAGAAGGAGAGTTTTGGACATTTTAAAGGAATGTGCTTACAACATTTTTCCTTAGGAGTTGTTGAATATATCAAGTAATATGCCAATTTAAGCCTACACGAATATTTGTGAAATTACAAAAAATTGTTTGTTCTATTTTAGGGCGTTTAAGTAACATCGTATGTACGGTTACATATTGTTAAAATTAGAACCCATGAAACAGTAATTCAAAATAGAACAAAAGTGAATTTTCAACATTTAAAGGCATATGTGTGAACCAAAAAATAACACAAATAATCACTTAAAAACCCCACGATACATATGAAAACCAAATCAATAAACTTTTTAATTGTGGTCTGACGGGTGTTGACAAAAAACAAGGTATGATCGGAGAAAAGCCTGAATTTCTGAAAAAAATACATAATGGTGAGATTGGCCTTGTGGCATTTCTGAAAAGCCAAGACCTTGTCTACGATGGAATATAGCATATAATTTTGTAATTCACTTTTGTTTTTTTCTGTCAACATTACAACCTGTTTTTTAGCCACTTCTCAAGAATCAGTGACTTCCCAATGTCATTCAAAACATGCTCATTCCTGCATAGAAACTTGCATGGAAACTGAAACTGAATAAGTAATTTTCTGTAGGCCTGTAAATACATTAATGATAAAGTGGTCAGGTGTTGTGTTTTCACACTTCGTCCTGCACACGTCCTGCAGCAGATGAAACTGTTTTATTGTTTTACTTTCATATAGTGGTTGCAGCTTTTGTTGTAAAAAGAAGAAGAAAACTGAGCAAGATTGCAACAGGGTTGTCCAGTCAAATACTTTTGCTCCAAACCATAGGTAATTCAGGTGTTTTTCAGCAAGGAGGACATGATGCAAGAGTAGTCTTTCTGGTGTTTGTTTGGTATGGGCTTTTTACACACACACTCACTTAGAGTCAGAGAGAGGCAGTATGTCAATAATTAATCATAGACTGGATTAAAAAATGTATGACTGCACAGATGTGCCATTTAAGTAGCTCAGTTTTGTGTATCACCAAATCAAAATGAAAACTGCAGGAGGCACTTAAAACTCTCAAAGAATTATGAGTACAAGAAACGGTCACATTTTATTTTGAGGTTATTAGTACATTGAAAAATATCTTCCTATGAATGAAGCCTCATGAATAGGAAAATAGTCATTGGAAGAAAATGAGTTTAAAAGCTTACCTTGAAATCATAGTGAAGATGGACTGGGATTGAACTATAGACGAATTCAGAACTTAAGTCTCTGTCTCTCTCTTGCTACCCCCACCCCAACCCTCCTCTTACTGTGTATGTGAGAGAGATGGAGAAAGAGAAAGAAAGAGAGAGCGAGTGAAAGAGAAGCTGCAGTACTTTTAGCTGCAGATGTTTAATCTCTCCCTAGATGAGGTGGATCCAGCTAGAGCTGCACATTTTGGAGGTGTGGACCGTCTCTCCCCACAGGGGACAGGAGGTTAATGAAGGAGTCACACTCAGCAGCACGAAATTCATGTTACACCGCTGGTCTGCACAGCAACCTTGTCTGCTGACACGCACGCAAACAAGCACGCAAACATGCACACACACACACGCCCGCACATGCACACACTTTAATTACCCTTCCTAAACACAAGCTTAATAAACACACATGGTGTGTGAAATGGCAACCCCATTTTATTTCACTTTTCACACACTTTGATTCTCTACCACCCAGTGATTCCCTGCCAGTCAAAACAGCAGTGTTTCAATCCATGAGCTCTTCCACGCTCTTGCCTTGATGCGTTAACAGCCTCAAACACTTCAAGTCTTGAGGAGGGTTTCTGAGGTGGGAACGGGGAAATCTATAACCTTGGCGTGTTTGCTAGTCAGATATTACTGAGGCGGTGGGATTGTAGCATCTCTACAAATACAGAGGAATACAAATGGAACAGCAGGTGTGTGTATAGTGCTATAGTATGTACATGCGTGATCAAGGCATCCAACTGCTCCATCAAACAAGCCATTATCCTATTTATGTCACCTCAAAGATCATTTAACTTCAAGTTTTTTTTTTTGAGCTTTTATTTTTCACCTCCTCGATCACAAATATTTCTCTCTTTCTCTCTCTCTCTCTCTCTCTCTCTCTCTCTCTGGCTCTCTCTCTCTGGCTCTCTCTCTCTGGCTCTCTCTCTCGGTGCTCTCCTCTCTCTGGCTCCTCTCTCCGCTCTCCTCTCTCTGTCTCTCTCTCTCTCTCTCTCTCTCTCTCTCTCTCTCTCTCTCTCTCTCTCTCTCTCTCTCTCTCTCTCTCTCTCTCTCCCCCTCCCCCCCACACACACTCCTTGTATTTGTGTGTATGCCCCGGTGGTTCGGGGCCACGAGACAAATGATCAGGCCAGGTCAGGGCATTGCTTATCGAGGCACGCCTGGAGGTTTTGTTTTTGCGCATGATTTGCGGCGCTGCACGGCTGGCGGTGCGGGGTGTGTGTAGAGATGTTAATGCATGCTGGGCGGCGCTGGCAGGATTCTCATTAGGGCGTGCGGAGGGCAATCCTTCATGGCGGCGGCACACTGGGGATCCTCTGCTGGCGCCCGCGCCCGCCCAGCATAATGGCCAACCTGAGCCGCCGCTGATGTATCACAAGCTGTTGTCTCAGCACTGTAATGGGACATTTATTTTTAAAAGTTACTCATCTTTTCTCAGTGGAGCAAAACCCCGCCTCCCTTTTCCTCTTTCCTCTCTCTCTCCCCCTCTTTCTCTCACTCTGTTTCCCCCTGAGTGGCCTCTAGGTTTAGATAGCATTTGCATTCAGTCATTTATCACACTCCTCACAGCAGCTTTACAGTTTTTTTATTGTTTTTTTTTATCTGTGGTTTTCAGGCCTTACTCTAAGTAAGCAATAAAGTCTGTCTTTAACCAGAAGGTGAAAATGGTCAAACAAACGAATGAAACCAACTGTGATTGTGACTAGCTTTTTGCACCAGCCAGAAAAAAGTGACTGACTGTGACCATGTGTGCTTTGTTACTCTGTGTGAGTACTAACACACACTAGCATGTGGACTTCATTATACAGTGTTAGCTCAACCAACACACATAGATAGTAGTATTCCATATTCTAGCATTAAAATTTAGAAAATACATACAGTGGAAAATTAAATCAGACAATTGTGACCAGTTTTGTTGTTATAGTAGTGGGATTATATCATGCATTAGACATTCAAGTCATTGAGAAAATAATTGAGATGGTTTTAACCCTGTGAAACCTGAACCATGAAAGCAATGAGAGAAAATTCTAATTTTTTGGAATTTGCTTCAATATTGGGTCCCTTATAAGAAATGTAAAAAAAAAATTCAAAATTTTGTTAAGGTCGCTGAGATATTTAATGCATCATATATGATGCATCAGGCTTTTAATGAATGAAAATTCCAATTTCATGACTATTGAAAAATGACTTTTAATGCATGTACAACTTTTTTTTAATTTAAAAAAGTTGTCAGACAATTTAATTTGAGGATTATCTTTAAATATTTAGTGAGATCCTGCCATTTTTTTAAGCCTATCCTTGTTTTAGCAGGACCATATTTTACATTTCCCACAGCCTGGTTGGGTAATTTTTTAAAATCTATGTAAAAACATAGCTGATCGAATGCCCAACAACCTATTTATGAGTGTAATATAGATCATTATTCATTTTGATGTGTAATTTGAATATATGGGTCCATTACTACAATTGGACCATTTCTCCATTCACTTCAATGCATTTTTTACGAGATCATAATTTCAACATTTTGCATTACATTTTCAAAATTGCAAGTAAAACCTGTTTCTTAAGGCAATATCTTTGTCTTGAAGTAAAACAACTTGTGTGTTTTGTTAAACGATCGTCGTGGTGTGCTTTGTAAGTTTCCCTATGGAGCAAATGCATTGATGGCTGACTTCCTGCCACCGCCGGATGGTGCTTATATGTCTCATCAGTTTTTAGAACGATCTCTCTGCAACACGGTGTAAAAATATAAACTCTTCCTTGCTTAATTGACACAAAGCAAGTGTTCAAATTAAAGGATGTAGAGTTATATTTCGGAAATTTGTACACAAACCTTTTATGCAATTTGACGAAATCTCAGCGTTGGTCAGGGAAACCGCTTCTACCCCAATTTTCCTGTTTTTCGCCGAGCTGTGGTCAACTTGTTGTCGACCGCTGCTCTCTTGTGGCGGTTTTCCGCGTACTGCAGGACGTTTGGAAATGACACGCAGGATGTTTTTTCAGATCGATTTTTTTTTTGTGTCAGCGTGGAGAGGGCTCTTTGAATTTGATGAGACATATATGATGCATCCGGCGCGATAGGGTTAATGTTGTGGTGAATTAGTCAAGAGCAGGCATTTTCAGCCTCAGCTTGAGCTTTTCCCATTTTAACTCCACCCATTTTTGAATATTTTCTATGCCTTTCTGGAGCTTGTGTTGTCTTGTGAAGAATTACCGTTTTTAAATTCCCATTTCCGGTTCCTTTCCAACAAAGACTTTTCCTTTGACAAAAACTTATGATCTTCCATTTTGAACTTCTGCAAAGCAGGTTATTGAGTTTGTCAGGCAGTGACACGCACAACACTGTTGTTTCCTCTTTTTGCCATTGAACAGAAAAATGAGAAAAATTAAGCTATATTTGTATAGACATGTCCCTGGCTGAGGGATTTCTTTTAAAGTGTTGGCAAACGTTGGTCATTAGCATTTAGATGATGAATCAGGCATTCAGGCATTCAAGTTAGCAAATATAAAAAAATATATTTAAAAATAAAAATGCAGTAGGCTGTCCTTTTAAACCACAGCTGAACTCAGTGTCCTGCATTGAAAGCCCCATTGAAAGCCACAAAATGCATCACTGAAGCCCCAAAATGCATCCAAACACAACAAACTCTCTCCTTTTACAGGAGGTCTACATAGCCATTGGCTATGAACATAGCAAACTCTGTACCATGCACATCTTTTCAAGTCAGGGGACAAAATAATTGGCATGAAAGAAGGAGGCCAACCAAAAAGGAGTGAAAAGGTGAAGGACTGAGCATGCCCATACATGGTCCTGAATATGAAATGTACTTTTTTGTGACGGATACAATTTTTCTATCAGGGTTAAGGCTAGAGCTTAAAACCTGTCTATTATTAGACATCCTGGGGTAAGGTGTGCTTTCCATTTCTGGTAAGGTTATTGATTTGGTTGTGTAATGGCAGGTTCCAAATACCAGGCCTCCAGGCCTATGGCAGCAATGAGAGAGAGAGAGAGAGAGAGAGAGAAACACTTTCTGTGTGGCTGTACTTAGTGCTTAGTTTACTATGGTTTGCTCTAGAATCTCTCTGGCTAAGAAAGAGTTGGCATTCACACAGTTTGACTAAGATTATTCAAACTGAGCACGAAGGCATTTGCCTGCCAAGATTGAACAGGCACGCCTGCTGTCAGTGTGTGCGTGTGCGTGTGTGTGTGTGTTACTTTGACAACGAAAAACTTGTTCTGTCGCTCTTAGCATTATTCCACAACAAACAGCCATTTCTACTATCTATCTATCCATCCCTCTATTTGTTTGTCTGTTGATGTGCCTGCCTGCCAGCCTGACCACCATGTCCCATGTTGCATTACATGATGATAACGGCAGTCAGATTCCAAAGTCAGCTGCCGTGTTGGACTCGGCGATGCCTGAGAATCGGCATCCATATTGGCGCCCAGTCAGCCACTGTGGGTTGGACTAATTAGGCAGTGTGTTTTGTGAGACCACCTGCTGCCCCACTGCTGTGTGGGGTTGGCCTGTAATCGCCACATTTACCAGGATCAGCATGAGGGAAGCGGTGCTTTCTGGAGCTACGCAGATTCTGCCAAGAACAAAGAGCCAAGGGGGTGAAATAAGGAAAACAGGTGAGGGAAAGAGGTAGAACATCAATGAATTTGGGAGGTGGTGGGTGTTCGGGTGTCTGGACAACAAATGGAATGTATAAAATGGCCAAGAATTAAAGTATTGTTTTTAAAGTAAGTGTGTATTGTAAAGTAAGTGTTTTTCCAAGTGTAGCAGAAAGTGTGTGTCGGTGTGTGTGTGTGTGTGTGTGTGTGTGTGTGTGTGTGTGTGTGTGTGTGTGTGTGTGTGTGTGTGTGTGTGTGTGTCTGTGTCTGTGTCTGTGTATCTGTCTTTGGTTGTGTGTATGTATGTGTGTGCACATGCATAACTTGAGAAACAGCATGAATTTCTTGAATTTCAGTTATTTTTCTGCCATCATGCAACCTTTCTATCACAAGATAACCATTGTGCAACTGTACACTTTTGAAAAGCAGAAAAGAGCTTGATGAAAACACTCTTGAGATGTCTGTCCTTCGGTTGCCATCACGTATTATCCTAGGTGAACAGCAGGAGAGGAGTTTGCTGGCAAAAAGGGCATACACGTCTTTTACCTCTTATGAACATATGAAAAAAAAAAGAATAATTCTTTCTCTATATTTTTTTTGTTGAATTCCTTGCCTAGAACTAGGTTGTTCGGAAGCCTACAAAAACATTGAAGGACAAAATTGTGCATCAGCGTGTTCAGAGGAGAAACAAAATCCAGGGCAGTCCTGAATAAAAATACATCGAGCACCTCTGTAGTTACTGGTGCACGTAAGTGTCCCTGCTAAACATCACTTTTTTCTTATGGACCTGTCTAGATGGTCATGTCCATGCACTCGGAATGGTTTTGTTCTGCAAAAGCTATGATCCAGTAAGGGAATGTCACCGGTATTTATTTTCGGGGTCACCGGAGGAAGATTGGGGAAGGTCGTGTCATTTATTCATTGCTGCGGGCAGGGTCATCCAACATTTTTTGATCTCAAGAGGAGGGTCATTAAAAATTATTTGTCCCATATTTTTAAAAAATAATTCCAAGTAGCCTACCTTCTTTGAATATGTTTTGATGTAACATAGCCTAATCCTCAGAAACGCCTCCACCGTTCACTAAATTGATCACATCATCAGACCCCCGTTGTGTTTTGTTGTCTCTAAATAACAATTGTCAGTAGGCTAAATCTATGAAATGGCTCTGCCTTCGTGAAGTAGGCTATAGTTTTCAAGATCAGAATGCAGTAACATTCAGTAAGCAGCAGCATTGGTCAATCAACGTTTGACAAAAGATCATGTAGAATAGGGCTATTTATTAAACTTATCCGTAGGACAGGGTCATGCATTTTTTGATGGCGTCGCGGGGAGGGTCATCAAAGTTTTGAAGCTCGCTAGAGGAGGGTCATGCAAAATTTGACGACCAAGGGTGGAAATCTTCTGAAGAGCTTGAAAGTAAATAATGAACAGTCCCTAAGTGATGGCCATCCAGGCAGTGTAGTTGACAACACACAGCAGCAGAGAGCCATGGTGAATGTTGAAGAGAATGCCCCCTTCCTCTTGCATTTGTGGATGAGTTTGAGTATGTGTGTGTGTGTGGGTTTCTCTGACCTATTCTGTGAAAGTCTTTGTCCTGGTCCTTAACAGGATTGAACGTGCTGTGCTGTGAGTACATATGTCCCCCAAAACAATATTTTTTCTCGGTTTT